>NC_136010.1:20721479-20918979 GCF_048128805.1 Centroberyx gerrardi | reverse complement strand
AATCAGCCACGGTATAACAGGTAATGGCACACTTTGGGGAGATTACTGGTCAATCTCCAGGCAAGCAAGCAGAGCTGTCTCTATGGAAATTGCTTTCGTCATAACACTTCCCATCAAGCCTGTGTTGGGGCTCTGGTCTCGCAGCGGAGGCAGACCCTTGACAGCACATAACAAAGATTGCTGGTGTACGAGATGACATTTACATAGAAATACAGCCCTGAAGCAATTGTTAATTTTATTGTACGTCTTACATAATCAGCGATGCAGCGTTCGACCAGAGCATTGCTGAATTTGAATGACTGACTTTTGCTTTTCTGTTGCGTGGTTTGTGTGTTCTAATGATGTTAGCAGCATTAATTTGTGGTATTGCTGTTGCTTTCCCCCCATGCATCTAGATTAGATACAACTAGATTACAAATGCACTCAATACCTGCAATACCTGCTTCTGTTTGTGTTACGTCTGTGGAGAATATTTTTGAGGCTGGAACGGTTAGACAGCTGGGCAGCAGTTTTCACATAGGTTCAGAGGCATTAATGTGGCCCTGCTTTGTCTTTGATGTTATTGCAGTGGATAAGAAGGAGGGAAAAGGAACAGACGCTTTCTACAGACGACAGCTTGCTAATTTTATATTCTGACATATCATTATCTGATGAGTGCATTCTTTGAACCCCTTTTGACGTGTGGCAACCAACCAGAATCCTAAAACCAGCACCATGCCTGGACTCATTAGCAAGGAGCGGCGGAACGCTCTGCCCCTCAGCGTCTCTGACATCACTTCCTGTGTCAGGGGCTACACTCTGGCCATGACAGCTTCCATGACTTATGAAAATATTGAGGACCATGCAATTGAGGGTGAGTACACTGCAGGAGATTGATTCAGTAATTAAACAACACAGTAAAAGGTTTGCTGGTAAAGGTCATGTGCAGCCTCTTGGGTTCTTCGCCAAATACTGAAGCGTTTAGGGTAGAATGTGTATCCCAGTCCCAGCAGTGGGCATTGTGTTCAAATTCAACAAGGGGGGTGGCAGGGAGGGACATTTTAATTTAAATTAAATTAATTAATGTTTTTGTATCCCTAAAAGTGGCATGTGTCTCATAACTTGCCTTGAAGTTACATCCATATGGAGTGAATATGTGTATACACTGCTTCTTTGCTTCTGGTTAATACCCTTATTTCTGTTTTTCCCTCTCCTACTGCCTTTTAGGAATCTTCATTTATCCACTGGAGGAAAACTCCACTGTTGTGGGGTTTGAGGCTATGATATCCAGTCAAATAATAACACTGCAAATCAAAGACAAGGCGAAAATTGATGACTGTTACCTTGATTGCTGCAATGCAGCTAATGGGGCCGTCCAGAGTGGCAGTGGTAAGAGTGAGCCTTGTCTTACATAGGTGTGTGAAAAGCCCACACATTGTTATCAAGTGGTCAGTATTTATAGACCCAGTTATGCAGTTATACAGATACAATTGAAGTAATTTAATGTTTTCTGTGGAGGACAGAAAAGCATCAGTTTGCTTTTTTTTATTTTGTTTTTTACAAGCCAAAATATGTACAGATGGGATGTGAAATAATAATGGCAATAACTTCATTTGTATAGCACTTTTCGAAAAACAAAATTTATAAAGTGCCTCACAATCACGACAAGTCAGAAACAAGGTTACACAAGAAGAGGACAGCAGCAAAAGCAAAGAAACAATTCTGGAAAGAGAAACATCTTTACCTGAAAGCACATCTGTAGAAATGGGTCTAAGTAAGAAGAGATTTAAAAGATGACACTGATAATGCCTGAACTCTTTGGGGAGGGCTTTCCAAAGAGTAGGTGTCCTGACAAGAAAAGCCTCCTTTAGTCTTAAGTCTAGCTTTAGGAATATCCACAAGACTCGAGAATCAGGAAAGTGGTGCACTGGCTCATGGGTTAGGAGGTCAGATATATAACTGAGGGCCAAAAGTGATCAGCTCTTAAAGTCAATTCTGAAACCAACAGGTTACCAGTGAAGTGATGCCAGAGCTGAGATGATGTGATGTCTTCTGCTTTCACCAGATAACATCCAGCTGGAAAAAATTGGTGTGACTTTTGATTTAGGCAGCAATAAAAAGAGTTGCTGTGGTCTAGACAAGAGGAAATAAAAGCGTGAACGACTTTCTCAGGATTGATGAACAATAAAAAGGGCTTAATTCTACAAATGGTTCTTAGCTGAACGAAAGAGGACTGCACAACTCTCTCCACCTGAACTTTAAAGGTTAGGTCAGCATCGGCACTCCTAAATGTCTGCTTTACCTTAGCTGGTAGAGTGCCAAATTCATTTCGAATGAAATTTATGGTATTATGGGGGCCAAATAGTACAATTTCTGCTACGTTTTAATTAAGATGTAAAAGAAACTCTAGAGCATCCAACATGTCATGTGAGTAAAAGTGGATAGAGTGGATCTAAATGTCTGAATTTCATTTATTTTTTCCTTCATCCTTTTGAAAAAAAACCATTGACCCCTAGAAAGTTATATGGGTTATAATCCCTGCAACATAGTGCACATTAACACTGTTTTTATTTAGCTCTTTACTAATCTAGTCTGGTGTTACAGGGCACATAGTGATGGATGAGGATTTGGAGAGGACAGTGTTAGTGGTTAACCTCGGGGTCATCCCTCCCATGGAGACCGTCAACATTCTAGTCAGCACCTCTTCCGAACTGTGCACCCTGCCCAGCGGGGGCATCAGGGTGTCGTCCCCCCCTGTGTGTACACCTCGGGTGCAGAGGACCATCAACGAGGAGCAGGGCCTGTCACCAAACTTCTCCAGAGCGTGAGTAAAAAAAAAAAAATTCAATTAAATATTATGCTTGCTTTGAAATAGCCAGCGCACCAAGAAAATTCCAGCACTATTTAATATTACACCATGTTACATTTGATGTATAAGATGTGTTTTGAACTTGGATTTGGCACTGGTTTTTTCATAAGATCTATATTCAAATTAGATATTCAGGGCCCCAAATGGAAATCTGATTATACAAATAAATGCTGATGAATTCATGGATGGTTACATTTCTCTGTCACTTTCAGGAGGGACAGGCATACCTGCGCCCCAAGTCCCCATGATCAAAATCCCAACTCCACCCAACTGTGCTTGGCCTCACTGCTGGAGGAGGAGGCCATCAACTCCATGGACTACGAGTTTAACTTCCAGCTGGAGATACGGGCTCCCTACCTCCTGGCAGGTTAGAGCGTTAACCGACCACTCTGATATGTTTGTACTGATATAGATGCTCCCAGTGGTAATCCACTGGTCAACTGAAGGACTGCACTCATAAAGTATCTTAAAAGAAAACACTGCTTTAGCCAGTTTGCATCATGGTGTAAATTGTAATCATATGTTGCCTTCTAGTTCTGTACTTCTGCATTGGAAGCTGTGATATGTAATTGTGATGTGTGATGCATTCAAATGCTACCAATTGGAAATAACAAAAACATGAACGCTGCACCAACACTGTTTTGTTTTATTTTCATGGCTCTTTTTGTACTTTTGTACTTGCTGCTTGTTCCACAAGCAGCTCCTTGCTGCTTGCTGCAATTTTGCACCTCAGGTATATAATTGTTTTTGTTAGGTTACTGGATGATGAATTGATGTTGCACATTGTTAAATGCTCTTCTAGACTTGGTTTTAGGACATTAGGCAGCATTTTTACACCCATAATTACCACTTTGTTGGGTTGTTTATATCTGCTCAACTTGTAACAGCACTTGAGGGCGTCAGTACATAAGTCTTAAAAAAACAATATTAAATATGGGCCCACAGAGTAAACGCAGAGCTATTGAATATCATTGTCCATCACCATGAGTCAAGAAGACATGATGAGTTGGGGACTTACTGTTTTTCATTACTGTTACGACTGGATTCACAGCCACTGGTTATTTAATCTGCTCTGGTGTTTTTTTTGTGTAGGAGTAGAGAGTCCTTCTCATGCCATCCGGGCTGATGCAGACCCGCAGGCCCGCTCTGCCACCAGCGTTGTCATCACTCTGGCTGACAAGTACACTTATGACTGTCCTGTTGAAATCCTCATCTACCCCAGCGGTAGGTACACAGGCTCAACATTCGCTCACAGCATGGCACCCCAATTAGTCTTTCCTTGACTCTGAAGTACAATATTTTGAAACCGTGTTTACCTCAGCTCTGTCAACCCACCGGCTAGTGCTCCACAGCCTCTATTCAGACGTTTCTTTATAAGCATGTAGTTAATCAGATCAGTGGCAAGGTGATTCACCGCCTCATTTTGTGTGTCTGCTCGGTAACAAACTGTCTACCTTCTATTAATGTATGACATGCCCGCCGAGCCAGACTCCATTTGTGGGTGTCCAATATCAGATGTTTTTCTTTTCCTTTCCTCTCTCCCTCATCTCTGTCGTGACCTATGTGTGAGCTAGTTGTCTCCCAGAGGCAGGAATGAGCCCCGGCCTTGCTTATCCAATAGGCCTCTTAAGAAGGCTTTGTCCACAAACAGACCTGAGGCCAGTGCGGTGCAATTGAATTCAACTCAGTGTGGTGCTGTGGTTTCAATCGCATCCAGGATGCTCAGTCCTTGCAGAGAGATGGGGGGAAACAGAGAAATGGAGTGCCTGCTTGAGGCTGCTTTAGCTCAGTATACTGTGTGTTGCAAAATTGACTCAAGAAGAGATTGTCTGTATTTTCATCATCAGCTTAGAGCAGTAATGGCCAGTATAATCAGAAAACACAGGTTTTGTGTCATAGAAATGATTAAAGGAGTAGAAAGGAAATTACAGTAATGGAAAGAAAATGATAGATTCTCACCCTTGGCCCCATTCTGAGTCCAGAGTCCCCAGGTTTTATTTATTTATCCGAGATCATTTATCTGGTTAGTTTTTTTTTCTTGACACCCTGCTGCAATAAAACACCCTTTAAGAGAATCACTGCCACAGTTAATCCTTATGTGAAACTAGAGATAATTTTGCACCGCAGATTGCCACACTTCCCCCCCCCCATGCTGCTACCTGCGGTCAATTCCAGGCATTGTCCATCTCCTTTATTATCAGGGTAATTGCTGCTAGCGCGTGTCGTCAGGTTGATGGAATGTCTATGTAATGCCCCATGGTGTCCTACCTTTAGAGCCCCATCTGCCACATGCGCTCATCGAGGACGGAGATATGACACAGGAGGAGTACGATGAGCATCTCCACGGCCGGAGCAATTTCATCAAGGCCACCAAGAAGGACTCCAGCAATGAGAGGAAAGTGAGTGTGTCATCGACCTCTCACATAGTAATAAAGAGAGGGAGCAGCGGCATCATGGTGCTGCATCAAAGACCACACTATCATAACGAAAGAGTTTGGGGAAGACTGGTGAAGATAGAACGTGATGGCGGTAATTCAGCCATCTTCTTGGTTATTGTCTTAAAAGTCTGGCAACAGTACGAATTTTTGGTCTGGAGAAAGCCATTGGAAGTTGAATATAGGTTTTGCCATGACACAATTTGCATAATTTAAAGAAGGAAAAATGAAACAAATAACAATAAAATAATCAAGTCATCATTAATGAGATGATTAAAAATGCATAGAGCTCTGATTTTGCTTCAGCCAGCCTGCAACAACATTACTAGTGCAATTTATACACTTATGAGAAAAAAAAGGGTGTGTCAGTGCAGCTTGTCCTTCATTCACTACATCTTAGCTGTGATTAGATTGTCAAGTGACCGGTGGACCTCAACAGGAGAAAGAGAGAAAGCACTTAGCCATAAAACCATCATGTGCGATAAAAAGGGGTTTCTATGGAAACCCTCCAAAGGCTCACCACATTCTGCCTGGATCTTCCTGCACATGCGCGATTGATGTGCTCTTTCTCCCTCTCCGACATTGGTTGGGTCTCTTTTTGGATGCTCCCCCCCAGTTAGCTTCTTTGAGTGTCGAATTACAGCTTGGATAAATTCATAAAAAGTCCAATTACTTCATGCTGACCGATCGCCCATAATTCATGCCTTTTCACTATCTGACTGTGTTGAGTTCTCTCTTTTTCTTTGGCCTTTTCTCCTTCTACACATAGGTAGATATCATTCACAAGCGTCTGCATAAGGACATCCTCCACAACCCTGTGGTCATGCTGAACTTCTGCCCTGATCTCAAGTCCATCAGCTCAGACCTGAGGAAGGTGCATGGCGAGTTCATCTTCCTCCTTGACCGCAGCGGCAGCATGAGCGGGGTTAACATCAATCGTGTGAAGGTACACAGCTAAGGTCCCTCTCAATACGGTGTGTGGCGTTATATTTGGTTTACTTGTATAGGGACAGATGCGAATATATTGATACATTAATGCACACATTGATAAACACATCAGTTTTATGTATCACACGCCATCACCAGTCCCTAGATGGGTTTTTCTTAAAAGAATACATCAAAATGTGTTGCATTTGACACCAAATACATTCAAATGTATACGTTTTAAAAGAAATGAAATATCTCATTGGAGGCAATGTAATTGGATTCTAAGCAACACAACCGCACTATTTCCTCAGTCTTTGGAGATTATATGGTTAGCCAACAGTTTGAAGTGAGGTACATGTAGACTAGTATGCTGATTAGGCAAATTGCTCGCTATTCACCAAAGGTGATCCAATTGCTATCTTTTAGAAAGCAATCTTTCAGGTATTACCAGACATTGTATTGGTTTTCCTCCACACCTCAGAGGCTCAGGATGCTCCCCGACTGAATTTTTAATGTGTCTATAACTGATTGGGCTGACTAGCTTGTGCAGCCACTTGTGCACCAACCCTGGCTTGTGACGCACTGCTTGACGTTCACTTGTGACTCACACTCACAGATTGGGTGTGTCTGACGCCACCGAGTCTGGGCTTAAGGCCAGGGTGGGCCTGATGATGATGTAATGACTCTTCACCTCTGTCTGTGATCTTTCAGGAAATACTGCAGAATACCTAAACAGCCTCATGACACTAAAATCAGTGGCAGTGCTCAAAAGCATTGATTTTTATATTTTTTGATACCTCACAGACACAGCGTGACTCGGTGTGGTCTTATGTGCTGTTCACCTAAATGAAGGTAGAAATAAGTGATACTCTTCTATGAATTGCCCCTCTGCTATAGAAGTGTAGCAGATAATGGATATGGCGATATTATGTGGTGCTGTTTCAAAGCCTTTAGCTTGAGAGGAAATGCTGAAATGGAGCCTATTTGCTCCTCTTCTTGAGAATGACACACTTGAATGCCAGGAAGACAACTGCGTAGATGAGCATGTACCCACTGAACCTGAATCAGTAGAGCTGTTTAAACAGTTGTATTGCAGGGGAAAGATGTGTGATCAAAACGGTCAACATGAACTATAGGATGTAACGAGCAGAAAGGAGTTGCTGTCTTATTCCTTTATCATTTCAAATATATTTATCTCTTTATAGTCTTCCATATGGTGGCCTTGGCCTTAATGTGCATTGTGTCTGTTTCTCAGGATGCCATGATGGTGATTCTGAAGAGCCTTGTGCCTGGCTGCCTTTTCAACATCATAGGCTTTGGCTCTACGTTCAAGTCACTATTCACCACCAGCCAGAACTATGAGGAGGTATAGCAGCTCTGTATGATTAAAGGAGATAATATCTACCTTAACTGCCAGTTTTCACTATCTCTTAGCTGCTTTCCAGTGCTAAAAACAGCGATGAAAAATCTGATACTGTGGATCTATATTAACTCAAGACGCATCAGTATATGTTCTCCCCTCTTCTTTCCTCTTCATGGTCCAGGAAGCCCTGGGTCTGGCTTGTGAGTATATCAGGAAAATCAGAGCTGACATGGGGGGAACCAACATCCTGGCACCGCTCAGCTGGATCCTGAGGCAGCCGATGTACAGTGGTCACCCCCGCCTGCTCTTCCTGCTCACCGACGGGGCTGTCAGCAACACAGGCAAGGTTATCGAGCTGGTACGCAGCCATGCACGCTACATCAGGCAAGTATTACCATTAACCCACTCAGCCTGTCTACTGGACTCTATCTTGAGTTTTAGAATACCTGTGCTCAGGTGATTGGGGGGAAAAAATCATTATTGTATGACAAATTACTTTTGACAGCGTCATTATTGTGCCTTTTTGACACTTTGGCAACCTTTGTCATTCACTGTGGGCTCCAAACCCATTACAAAATGAGCCATTTGAGTGTGAATCATATCCGCAGGCACTACAATACATACCCAAAATTGATATGGATGGGTGTCTGAGGTAGCTGGATTGAACATAACAACGTTATCAGAAGCCACTGCAGCGGCAGCAGCACTGGCACAGAAGATTGGATATGCTGTATTAAAGCAAATGGCTCTCAATAATAAATGCACCCTTTGTTTATACTTATTATGCAAATAGCACACACACAACTCATTGATAACATGTAATCAAATCTAAGGGATTGTCAGGGGCTTAAATGCAACCCCTGGTTATTGAGCTAAATCCTCTCAAAATTAAACCTGGGAAAATGTCTCAGTGTAGTACCGTATACTGTCAGTACAAACAGTCTGTCAGAGGGGCAACATCTTATGTTGATACCTATTCTAGATAAAACAGCATTTTTTTTAAAACGTACAGCCACAATAAGGAAAAGGGAATGCTCCCTGCAGGGCGCTAACACCAGCTGTCAACTGAGAGTGAATGCCGGCGGCACAATAGATGCGCAGTATAGAGGGAAATCATTTCATTTTGCCACATAATCTCACACTGTGAATACCTCTCCTGAGTCATTCTGGAAATAATTGACTTTTGTCTTCCCCCTTTTAATGGATGAGTGCCCCCAGATGATTGCATTAGTAACACAGAGCTTGGCCAATTCATCCACACATCCTGGGTCATTATCACACTATGCTTACAAATCAGCACAACCAGTCAGAGACCAGAGCAAATAACAGTGACTCTCTGTTCCAAAAACCCATGTCAGATTTGTAGCTATGCAAAAGGTCACATTTCCTTTTTAATCTATACTCTTTGCCCCCATCAAATATGCACAGGGCCATATCTGGTGGCATGAGATCGCTATCTAATCTGTTTGTGAGGAATGGAATTGACAGACCTACGGCTTTAACCATGATGAAAACACTGCATCAGCAAACCTCCCTGGAGAACCTTGAGAAGCTGCAGGCATGCCTTAACTTTCCAGAATGAAAGATAATTTCCTGCTTGGCTCTGTCTAGGTTTTCCACGGGTGTATTTGACATATTAGATTATTTATGGAACTTTGTTATGGGTTTGTGTATTATATCGTGATGCACCACAGCATCTCTTAGCTCTGTGAAAAAGTACACATCACTGGGAGATGCCTCTTATTAGGCTCCCATATCTCGAGATCTGTCCATGGAGCTGCAGTGTTTGCTGTGTTTGTGCAGATGTTACACATTCGGCATCGGACGGAACGCGTGCAGGAGGCTGGTGCAGGGCCTGGCGACTGTTTCCAAAGGAACAGCGGAGTTCTTGGCCGAGGGAGAGAGGCTGCAACCCAAGGTACTTATTTCAAATGACATGTGTATCCCTCTCTGCGACAGCCAGCTATTGAAGGTCACTGGGGGGCCATTATGCAGCGGTTGCAAAGTGTTGAGTGCCTGCCACTGTTACCAATTAGTAAATCATTCTGTCAACGAAAACAGTCATTAAAAATTGTCCCCTTGACAGCAAAACACTCACTTTATGTATTAGTCGGGCCGTATTTTATATCTGAGACGAAGAAACCCAATTTATTCTGTCTAGAAGGATTCGAGTTTCAGTTTACTTACTTTTACTCCGCAGATGATAAAGTCCCTGAAGAGAACCTTGTCTCCGGTACTCAGTGACATTACCATCGAGTGGCTCTTCCCCGAGACCAAGGAAGTGCTGCTTTCCCCTGTGGGCAGCACCTTCCTCTTTCCTGGGGACCGTCTGATTGGCTACAGCGTGGTTTGCGACACCACCCGCTACCACTCCAACCCCAAGTCTGTAAGTGTCTGTAAATGATGATTTTCCGTGCTTCCCATTTCGAAAAGAGAAATCTTAGTAATCTTAATTTTTAAACTTTTGTTCTATGTTCAGTTCGCTAAAGAAAAACAACGTTAAAAATATCTGTCGAAACTCTCTGTTCCCTCTGAAAAGTGAGTCCTACTGACATGAATAGGACTGAGGCTGAGTGTGAATTAGCTCTCTATCAGGCCTTGTGAATAGGAGTACATTGAAGCACTTGACTCGGATGTGTCACTTACTCAAACTCTCAACAGGATAAGAGGAGGCGATACAGCATGATGCGCTCCAATGAGTCAGCCAGCTCAGTGTTCTACCACTCTCAAGAAGAGGGTTTTGACAGTCAGGGGTCCCACAGGGAAACACACTCTGGCGCTCTGTATGACTTCTACCAGGACTCCCTGTCAGAGAGCAGCCCGCTCAGCGTAGAGCAAGACACCATGGGTAAGAAGCCATATGTTTCGTAAAAGAGTTGTTATTTTTGTTGTTATACCGCTGTCTTGAAGTGATAATCTGCGTATTTTGGTTTTGGTGACATCTTTGGTGATAAGCGGTCATTGCTGTTTTTGCGCTGCACTTGCCAGATATCACCTGTCAATCAAACAGTGTGTCCAGTACTGTGACGTTGTTTTCCTTGGATTTTCTGTTGATGCAGTTTGAGTTTCTGTAGGTGGCGCTCTTTTCTGTCTGTTCAGCCATGGTTGCTATCACAGCTACCCAGTTCTTCTATTTACCCAAAACAAACTGCTGTTGCTGCTACCTGAAGTGTAAAATACATACATTGTCTGTGCGCCAGAGGATTTTTCCTGGGAATGCCCTACCAGACACCGGGTGTTTAGAACAGCAAATGTAAAGGTTTTCATGAACTGGCTATAGGTTGAATCACTATTGTGTTATATCAATCTCCGATAGAGAGGAGCAAAATTAACATTTATTCTATGATCTGGCAGTCTATTTGGGTGTGTCAGGGTGTATTTGTGCTCAGAATGTCTTCATGTCTTTGAACGAAACTTCAGGGATGGACAGTAAGACCTCACCGAGGAGGCGCGCATACAGCACCAACCAGATAGTGGACTACAACCCAGCGAAGAAGGTGTACACCCCCAGTGACCCCAGCTCCGTGGTGGGGAAGAACCCTCTGAGGAGAGCTAAAGTCCAGGAGCTGATTGGCCAGACGAGCCCTGAGCACGGGATGCACTGGAAGAACGACTACCAGGTGTGGCCCCAGACACGGAATACAAAATTAATTTGATTGCTTGTAAGGTGATCCATATTGGTCTAATTCCTAAAATTTAATGGAATTTTACGTCAACAGTGGAGTTATTTCTGTTTTTGTCCCAGTGACGCAGACAATTTAGTTGCAGTACACAGATTCAAAGCCAGTGCGCTCAAACTGAGCTTTCTTGCAAGAAATTTAAGATTTGCTCTTAGTTTGATGTTACACGTACACACATCCAGATACAAGCACATAATAAGCCACAATCTCTTATAGTTATATAAGCAGGGAAATTTTATTTTATATCCTATTACAATTTTCATTTTGTCCTCTCCAAATGAGGAATAATGGGTTGAGAAACAGACAACTGACCCTCGTCTGGGCTGGAGTGTAATAAAGAATACAAAAGAGGAATGTGCTCTCTTCGGTAATGAGGGCCAACATTGATGAATGATAATTAGGTTGGAATGTTGCTTAGGGAGCGTCTCAGTATAATCAAACAAAACTCACTCGTCTGTGGGGAAATTACATCTTCTCTATTGCATATTAACCTGAGGATCCAGTATAATCATAAGAATCCAAAGATGGAGTATTATGACTATAATCTATATCTTGCTTAATATGTTCAACAACAATATGTCAATCACTGAATATATAATCATTACAAAAAATGCTTCTGTTGCTGTGAATGCTGCAGATAGTGAATTAATTTGAATTATTCTAGGGAGGCTATAGTATTGCACAAAACCACATCTTATCCATCTGACCTATATAGATGTTTCCATGTTGTCCAAACTATTTTATGAGAGGTAGGAATTATTTTTGAACGTGAGCATCGGAACTTGTTTCTTATTTCGGAATAAGTAGTCTACAGTCTGCAAATCACTTTTAAGTTGAACTTAGAAATAAGACCTTGAGTGATCGTGGTAAAATGACCAGAATTCCAATCAGCAGATGAAGTCACAGTAACTTAGATTAGAAAATATTAAAATATTGTTTTACGCATGCTGTCACAAGCCGATGCCAATCATCTTCCACCAGGCTATTTTGACTGAATAATCAATCGTGTTTTCTGTTGTATTAAGCCGCAGCTGGCGAGCCTGTGTGCCACATCTTCCAGGGGACGTCCTGCCAGCTGCCACAGGCCTTTCCCTCAGCAGGAGGGGCTTCTGCAGCAGGAGGCTGACTCCGAGCCTCATTTCCATCCCCAGGCCAACCCTCTGCCCGGTAGCAGCGTGCAGCCTGCCGCTTGCAGCACCACTGGGGAAGACGGATCAAGATCCTCCACCGACAGCCCGTCTGTCGGCAGCATCGGAGATATGGGTTAGACCAGAGCAAGGAGTGGCACTATTCACTCACCGGCAGTCATTTTTATGGGAAAGAGTTCAGAGGATGACTGAGATATCTTAAAAAGAGTATCAAAAAGTTGAATATATCCGCACATCTCTTAAAGCAACTGAGCATTTTAAAGTTGGATTGGAGTCTGTACTTGAAGCATGTTTAAATACTACTATAATAATAAAGACATAGTGATATAGCATCATGAGTGTGCCATGTGAGTCCATAGCACATTACTTACTATATTATTAAACTGACTGCACTTGCTACATATGGCATGAAAGGACTGACATGTGCATGAATCATTTGTCAGACACATTATGACTCTAACATAATAAAGGATTATGTCAAAGCAATTATCCTGTCAAATCTCAGATGAAAAAAACATAGAATCATCTTGTAGTCAAATTACAAACCCTTGAATTCAAGCCAAGACCAAATTACAGTGGAGTTTTTTGAGTCTGTCTGTGTCGACGTCCTTAAAAGTTTCAGTCAAAACAGAGTTCTTCCTAAATCTCAGTTGAGAACGGCTGTGCTCACAGTGGCAGTTAGTCAGGGACCTTGCCTCAGTACTTCGGCAGTTGCCTGAAGTGTCTTCACGAACGATAGAGCAGAGAGGCGGCGTGTAGGGAAGACAGGAAATGTTCTTCTATATTTAGTAAATTAGCCAGGAAATGAATAAAACCAAAGAGCTTGCTTATTAGCAAACAGTTATTTGTGGGCCATTAGAGCAGGTTGAGCACATGCAGAGAGCTTCGGGCTTATAGCGAGTGATAAATTAAAATGAACACACCGCCAGTTCAAGCCACAAATCCAGTCACAAGTGATCAGTGTCAAGTAACAAGTACAAGTGGAATCTGAATCCAAGTGGAGTCACAAGTTACAGAAATTGAGTCACAAATCGAAAGCCTTGGACTCAAGTTCTGCAACCTTGGAAAGAGTAAATACACAGTGAGGGCAAAAAATCACATCCAGGGATGAAATGTTGCTCCTGTCATATTTCAGACGGCTACGGCCACCAGTTATGCGAGGCAGAAACCCCGCAGGAGAGCCACGTGTCAGACCTGGGTGATGCCACCCGAGGGAAAGGCGACTGCAAGGCCGTGGTGTCGGGACTGTTGTGCGGGAAACCGGTGAAGTGGGAGGTGGTCTTCGATATCGAGCCCTACCTGAACGGCCGGGAACGCGAGGAGAAGGTCCACGAGGAGCTGTGGAACGAGACCTTCCACCACCTGGCCGGACACTCCATCATACAGGACTTTGAGCACATGGCGGACAAGGAGTGCGAGATTGAGCATGGTGCGCTATTGCTGTATTTCAGTGTTCATAGGAAAAATTTAGGGATGTTGAGCACATTTGAGGATTTGAGGACTATGCAATGAACGCTTTTCTTAAAGCGAAAATCGCTCTATCATCCACTTATGTCTTATTTGTGTTCAAAATGAAATAATACGTTGTGTTTATATTTCACAGGCTCTGGCAGGAGGTACCAAATATATGCTATTCACACCAGCAAGGCCTGCAATATACTAAGCAAATACACAGCGTTTGTTCCCATTGATCTGGACACTAATGAGTATTTGCAGACATCTATTGAATACATAAACTCTGGTAAGTCATATGGATTTAATGTGTGGAAGTTAAGATTACTTATAGAACCTGTTCTTTGAATAGGGACTCGCAATAACGCTGTCCTCAGTACTTTAAGCAAAAATAGCAACCTTTATTCCTATGATTTTACTTCAGCTAGGGAAGGAAGGAGACTCTAATCTGTGTTGTCATGTCTTTTATGTCAAGAGGCGTAACCTGGAACCTCACAGACAATGAATTGGAGACTGACTTTGTGGACAAATTAACATTCAAATGAGCTTTATATCTTTGCAGTTATGAGCCAGAAAATGTAAAGTCACCCTGGATGTGCCATTGCGTCCATAAAATCCTTCTCCCATTCACTGTCGATGGAGCAATTGGCTGTCTTGTTTATTATAGCTTATAGCTTTGGGAGAGACTTACTTGTGTCCACACATTGAGACTGCACCGTTTAAGATCAGCCTAGATCAAATATCATATACATAAAAAGCTATTGGGTGTTTCAGGTGAAGGTCTGAAGAGGGGCTCCCACTCCAGCTCTCGTTCAGGCAGCAGGAAGAACAGGGGGTACTCCATCGGACTGGGCCGCTCTCAGTCCGGCTGCATGTCAGAGGAGGCTGAAGACGGCCTGCTGCCCAACAGTAAGACTGAGGCTGTGTGTCTACATGGGACCTGTGTTTACAGCATTGGCTTCTATTTGCATTTACATGACATATTAGGTATTTAGCTGATACTTTTAATCCCAAGTGACACATGTTCTTAACGTGGACCCCAGGAAGAGTAGCTGTTACCTTGGTAACAACTAATGGGGATCCAAATAAACAATAAACAATAAACACAGCGAGTTCAGCAGTAGAAGGAGCTTCAATTTATTATTCACCAAACGATCATGTGAGAGCAAAGTGCTAGGAAAAGAAATAAAATGAGAGCTCAAGAAAGAGATAGAAGGGATTTTCTTTTTTGAGAGAGAGCAAGTGGAGTGAGTAAAGAGGGAATATCATTCAGGGGGTGAAGGTGATGTGAAGTACTTCTCGAAAAGATGAGTTTTCTGCTTGGGGCAGAAGATTTATGTTTATATGTATTATTATTATTTATCTTTGCTTGAAATGGAAAGCATGCGGTCTTGCGTGCGCTCACCAGCACTGAGAGCTGCGCGTGTTTTTCAGCACTCGCCATGCTGCGTGGTGAAAGATAAAAATACTTAAACTTCAGCAAAAGGGCACAATATTTAAAACTGGTTTGCAGTAGTGGCATAGCAACAGCAGGAGCCAGGACTAGCGCACTCTTCGATCATCTGCTTAGCACTGCCAGTCAAAAAAACAAGTGCACAGTGGAGACAGACCCTGATGGATCATATCAGTCCTGTCAAATAATGCTGGTTATATTCACCAGACTCATGTACAGTTTGGTTTTGGGGAAATGCAGGGAATGAGTTTGTAAGGAAAAAAACGGTTGATACTTTTGACATCAAGAACTTTGTTGACACTTTTCAAGTTAGATTATTAGAAATCTTTTGAATCAATGTGTTAGGTGGCGAGGATGGGCTCTCTCCATGCAGCACCCCCTCTTCCTCTGGTTGGGAGAGATGCAGCTTCGCAGAGGGTAAGTTCAACATGTCAAGCAGTCCATGAATGTGATGATGTCTCTCATCAATTTGTCTCCATCAAGACCCTTTAGACAAACTGTCAGGCAGTCTCTTGTCATTTTCTGCGGAACGTCGTTTTATTGTTCCAAATGTGAAACATGAGATTATTGACATTTCAGTCCCCTTTGTGGTGAGAGAAGTCAACGCAATTTTGCGGTCTACACTGAGAAGCCCTGTATAGCTCCTTTCTACAAGCACATATGGAACATGCACGCACACACGAACACACACGCACACACACGCACACACACGCACACACACGCACACACACGCACACACACATATAGTAAAGGTTAGCTTGGAGAGAGATGGCTGCTAGGCTGTATGACCTCTGCTGTCACTGTTAGATCTCAGTGGGTGTCTTTTACCTCTTGACTGTGAAAGAGTCAGGTTGAGAATTAAATAGAAAAGTAACATATCACAGCTTTGTTTCTCTCTCTCTCTCTCTCTCTCTCTCTCTCTCTCTCTCTCTCTCTCTCTCTCTCTCTCTCTCTCTCTCTCTCTCTCTCTCTCTCTCTCTCTCTCTCTGTCTCAGCCTCCCAGAGGAGTCCATCTGTGACCTCTGACCAGTCACAGAAATCGGTGGAGAGCCTTTTTTCTGCCAGGTGGGGTGATGTAGGGTGTCATGCTGAATTGGAGACTGTCTGGCACCATAAATACACTGTTGCTGCTAGCAGTCCTACCCCCACATAAGCTGACTGAGCAAACACAGACACTTCAATGAAATCAGCGATTCATACCTTGGTCATCTATAATATAGAAATTCCTATTCTGTTTAACTCTTCTCTATCCATTTCTGTGGCCTGATCTTGATTTTCTAGAGGATGCTATGTCGAGGTCATGTGTCAGGGCAGCACCGGTCTATTCCACAATGTCAGATGAATGGCCCTTTCTTCTCCTTTCAAAAGGAAAAAATACCTCATTTAAAAAACTTGCCCTTGATGTAAAGGATTTCTATTATCTGACAATCTTCAGATGGACCAGAGTAATCAAAGGAAATGATTACTATTCTTGACAGTGACTGGTGTGTTCGTTTTTTTTTTTTTTTTTCATTTGATGAATCCACAAAAGGAATGGAATGGAAAGGAATGTAATAGACCTGATGGAAGCAGTAGATAAAAGCTAAGAGAGGTGTGTGTTACATAATGCACTGTGGTTTATATCTGTCTCTCCCTCTCTCCTGCAAGACTGGCCCTCAGCAGGACTCGCCTCCTGACTCGGGCCGCCAAAGGATTCATGTGTCGATCACACAGCAAGTCGGGTGATTCAATTGGAGAAAGTGACAACGAGAACAAAGACTACATTCCTCTGGTGGGTATCAGATCCATAACCTTAAGTGCACCCGGAGTGCTAGATGTATGTATAGTGACTGCTTAAGTGAATATTCTGTCAATCTGCATGGTACTCAGTTTAACTTTTTCTTAGGTCTTCAAAGATATGTACACATTTTGGGGTATGTCTTACACTGAATGGTTTACTTGTAAAATAAAAAAAAAAAGCCTTGACTTGGCTTGTGACTGAAATTGTTGCTGCTTTGAATCTATCAGGGAAAATGTATAGTGTTTGCTTTTCCACAGGTGTCGTTGCAGTTGGCTAGCGGGGCTTTTCCCCTGGACGCAGCTCTGTGCGATGCCATTAACGTGCCCATGGACAAGCTGAAGTGGACCTCCCCCTTCACCAGCCACCGGACCAGCCTGGGCCACCTGTCTCACTCGGGCAGCCGGCGGGCTGAGAGCACCGATGACGGACGCAAGTCGCCGTCTGAACCGGAAACGTCTCAGCAGCAGCAGCAGCCTGCAGAGCTGGTCGTCAGCAGCCACAGCCCTTCTCCTCTGATCAGGAGTCCCCGGACCGAGACCGGGCCTTCCTGTTTGGTCAGCCCATCCGGCTCCTCCACTGCTGAACCCCCTCTCTCCCCCTACTCCCCGATAGACAGCGGGCGGGGTTCTGAGTCAGAGAGCCTGGAAACACCCCCGGCAACAGCCTCCCCCGGCGCCGTGCTGAGGAGGATGCTCGACCCAGAGAGCATGGTGTGGGCCACAGCTGTGGCTCTGGCCTGGTTGGAGCACAGCTCAGCCAACTACTTCATAGAGTGGGAACTGGTAGCCGCCAAGGCCAGCATGTGGTTGAGCGCCCAGAGCATCCCGGAAGGCCGGGATTTAGCCTCCATCAAGGCTGCTGCCAACCAGCTCTTCATCATCCTCAGACACTGGGATGAGAACCTGCAGCTCAACATGCTCTGTTACAACCCTAACAGTGTCTGACTGATGACATGGACCTTTGAAAGTACTTAATCCCACATGATACTATGCTAACTGAGGCTGTACTATTCTTTGTTCTACAGTATGCCTTCTGGAGTCTGATTTTGTTGTTGCAATTGTGAGCATTGTGTAATTGGTCTTTTCTTCTGTTTGTGTGATACTCCTCCGAACATATCACAGGCTCTTCAGAGGCACCATGTGCAAGCTATTACCTCGCCGGTGCCATATACTGTAGCTGGGTCCCTGCTAGCATGGGATCTGATCAGAGTTATGCCAGAGATTTGAGTTTCACTGAGAAGAATGTCAGTGTTTAATAGCTAGCATGCTGGACCGCTGACCATCAACAACTGAGAAAATCTATTATTTTCATCATATTGATGTCTGGTTATGGAGAGGATGCTGCAAATCAATGCTAAGAGAAAGCTGTTCCAATCATTTATGTTCTATATACTGTTTTTAGATCTTGACAGTGATTTCTGAATGCCTTGTGTTGTGAAAAAAGATGTTACATGAAAAGACTATCCGGGTGCCGCTAACTTACTAGCAATGCTACCAGTCTTTCTCAAAGCCTGTTTGCATCACAGTGTTATTAATTCTTGGCATTTTGCAGTCTGATGACAACAGAGAAAGTAAAATATGCAAAAGGCTAGACAAAATACAAAATATATGTAAAGATTTGGCTCTATGAATACATATCCCGCTAGCATGTTACTTCTTGTTTCTGGATACATATTTTTTTCACTTCTCTGGGTGTGTCTATCTCACAGTAGAGGTTCTGATCAAGCAGCTGTTTTGCTTTTCAGTTCAGAGGGAGTGACAGACTTGAGCGATATGGGCAGTGATGAACAGTCCTACTCTGTGAATGCGATGAGAGGCCCTTGCTAGTCTTATTACTCTCACAACTCATCTACCGCAAGTGCCTAACCATGGTTTAAAAGTCTGCAGAATGTGTAGATGTGTTTCTCTTGTAATCTATTCATTAAATTCTGTTTTTATGTTTCCTTCCTTGCAGTTTTATCAACTTGAATAACGACCAGTTCTTTTTTCTCAAATATTGTCTTTCTTTTTCTTTCTTTCTTTCTTTCTTTCTTTCAAAGCATGTTCTCTTCAAGCATGTTTCAGTATTTTGCTTTTTCCTCTCCCCTATTCCATTACAGTGTTGTTTTTTACTCAGGTATATTTTTTTCCACTCAGGCTGAGTTGCATCTATCCTCCTGCATGGGCACAAGTGTTTATGTTATGATGTTTCATGACTGGATTGCGATGTTGGGACCAATTGTGCAGCATTTTTGCGCTCTGAGATGAGAAATAGATGTCAAACAGTAATATTTTAGTGCTGTAATTGCAGTGACAAGTGCACCTGTAATTGTGATAAGTTGTATTTTTCATGTATTGGGGTCAGTTGTATAGTACAGTACCTTTCAAATTTGCCGTATGTGTCTTTTAAAATGATTGTTGACTGTTTGAGGCTGTTGAAAGCTTCTGGTGTGCGTTTATAAATGTCTATGCTATGACAAGCTCTGCAGGTGCATGTAATAAAATCTTTCCACACCCAACCTCAAGGTGACATCAACTGCATCAGGTGTATTTCTTCCCTGGGTTACACAGCCTGTGCCTCATTAACAACAAGAGGAACCATACGACCCCCTTTGAAATCAAAGAGCTCATTAGGGAAACAAGACATCAGCAATACTACCCACCCGATTACATGGTAAAGCATGTACACGAACAGCATGTATATGATGTCTAACAAATCGAGGGAAGGAGGGAGAGTTAGAGAGGGAGAGTGAAGGACTGGAGAGAGAGAGAGACAGATGACAGACTGAGGTTTAGGTAAATGACAGCTCATTAAGGTAGTGCCAGATGATAGCCATCTTCAACCCTGCTTCAGAGATCAAACAAAACACAAACACTTCCCACTGGTACACGCTGCTTTGAAGAGCAACAGACCTATAAAAGCCCCCCCCCCCCTTTGGCATTATTGGAAGATGTTGTGCAGTGTTTCTACAGATTTGCATAAATTACATTATCTGACAATGTACTGAGAGATGCATTGTGGTTATATATACTGTATATTTGAATGCAACTGCAAACATAACATACCTATTAATTTCCCCAATACAGTGTCCTGCAAATGATCTTATAAGAACTTTTGACGTGTGTTGTTGCTAGGCTACTGCCTCTGTAAGATATTGTAAGAGAGACTCTATTGCCTGAACTAATTTCATGACATTTACAGTATATCTAAAATGAACTAATATCTATTTATTTTTTAGCGAACACAGTAGAGTTTGCTTGAAACAAAAGCTAATAGTCTTTGCATGGACTCAGTTAGTTGGGAAAGGAAAAACATGTAGTCTCTCTCTGCAAACTAATTATTCTATGATGCAGAGCGTGCTCCACAGAATTTTGTGCTAATTCACTGATCACGATGGGTTAATTAATCCAAAGACTAACAGGAATATAGAGATATGACATAGGTAGCAATTCTTTTTTATCAATAATGATACTTAGGTTTTATGACATCAGATCAATATCCAATAGGGGAGGAAAGTATGGGTCTTAACATGAATCTACTGTTGTTCCCATGTCTGATGGTTTGGCTTTTGCAATTAGAAAGGTCTCCATAGCAACTGCAGGATCTGTACCCATGTTTCTGGCATGGAGTCTTGGATAATTCACAGGCATTTTAATGAGACAGGTACTCTATGGGGTTAAGTTTAAGGAAGGCGGCTGATGAATATGCATGAGGACACAGGGACAGTGGTCACAGGACAAGTCCCCTCTCTGCACCTCTGGCTGTGGGAGACTGGAAGAGCCTACAGTAGTATTTGGTCTACAGCTTGAGGCTGAT
Organism: Centroberyx gerrardi; assembly: GCF_048128805.1. Lineage (NCBI taxonomy): Eukaryota > Metazoa > Chordata > Actinopteri > Beryciformes > Berycidae > Centroberyx > Centroberyx gerrardi. The sequence goes on along the minus strand of NC_136010.1, from coordinate 20,898,098 downwards.
ATCCTCTAATTTGAGCTTGAATTGAAACTCTCCTGGGATGTTGCAGCCTCGAATATGGGTTGCTATGGTTGCAGTATCAAAATGACAGCAGCGCAAGGTACTTTGATTGTAATTAAAACAGCACATCACGGCCAAATGTGCAGACTGACCGTTGATCGTCGCTGGCTCTCTCACTGGTTGCAGGAATCAGCCAAAAATGTCACAACAAGAGGCAATACTCATGGTTCTGCAAGTCCCACAAATATGACACGGTAAACTACAGCAAGATCATTTGACTGGTTAATGCTAACACCCTATTACATGGAAAAGCATGTGCATGTGCTGTCTAACAAATGGAGGGAAGGAGGAAGAGAGAGTGAAAGGGGAGAGGAATACAGAGACAGAGTGGTCCATCACCACAGCTAATTAAAACAGAGCCAGATGATACCTATCTCCATCCCTGTCTGAGAGAAGCAATTCTCAGGGTTCGACAGGTTTCACAAACATGACAAGGAAAACAGCAGCAATATCATACGGATGGTTAATGATGACATGATGCATGTTACACCCTATTACATACGCTGCTGCTCAGTATTTCCATTATTCTTCATTTTTTCCTCAATTTTTGTTATATTGAAACCAAACTTAGTACCGCTGTGCAAGGTGATGTCTTTGACAGTCATGACAAGTAGCAAATGAATAAAGCACTGAAATTGAATTAGAATTGCTTCAATTCAGGGATACAATGATTCATATCTTGTACATATCTGCCATCTTTTGAACACTTCCTTATCATTTCCCACACTAGGGACTTGCGTGCTCTGCATACCTAGTGTCATGCCATTTGGAAGTATATATGGTTCATCAGAGCAAGATTTTAAACTGTAGCAAAATCAACAAAATAGTGTTAAGCCAATCTGTTTCAACCCAATGCTGAATGTGGGTGTGTTGTATGCATCCTTTATGCGATCCACTCAGCAGAGAGATAATCAATACTAAATTAAGTGTAAAGCACCTCACAAAGACTGTCAATATTAATTCCCTCGCTAAAAGGTTTGATTTGCCTGCCGGTTAACAATTGTCATTGGCAGGATACAGCAAAGTAAAGCCTCTCACCCACACATTATCCCACTCAGGTCCCCATGATACAGAGAAAGCTTGTGAAACCCACATGCACTCTGGCACTGAACAAACTGTAAAGTTATAACTATTGTGGGAATTTATTTTCAGGTTAGGTAAGGAAAAAACTGGCTCATGGAAGGAAAAAACCAAATCCATCTGAAAGTGAAAGTAGTCCATAAAGCCTCATGTCCTCGGGTTTTTACCAGTGTTGATAGTTTAACTGGGGAGCTCTGATCATTCATTCAAACACATCGTATTACATTTTCGAACTCTAAACCCCCTGTAAGTACTGGCAGGCCATAAAAGGCTGCTGTAGTTGCAGAAGCGAAAGCCCGGGTGTGGGAGGAGATCGGAGCGGCCATGGAGAATGACTTGCAGGCACAACCTCGCTAGGAATGAGATCATGGATACAAAAAACTGAAATGAAGTTTCTCGACAGGGTGGCTGGCCCCACTCTCTGTGAGAGGAGCCAGATGAGGTGGTTCAGGCACTTGGTAAGGATGTCTCCTGGGGCAGTGTACTGGGAGCAAGACCCCGGGACAGACCCAGGCCACGCCAGAGGGACTACAACTCCCAGCTGGCCTGGAGATCCACCAGGAAAAGGACATCTGACCTGCCCTGCTTACCCTGTTGCCCCCGCAATCTTGACCGGGATAAGCAGCTAGACAATGGATGGATAGATTGTAGGACAAAAACCCCTGCAATCACACTACACTGCTATATTTATTACACTGCAATCATGCCACATTGACTCCCTTACCATTATTGTGGCAGCAGTAACTTAAAAATTAAAGAAGCTGCTTGGAGGCCAGATTCAACATCCACAGATGAGCTGGGAAAGTGAGTGAGTACTGCTCTCCCCTCATTCAGCAACTATTGCTGAGCAAGTGGCTTGAACAAGGCACTTCACCCTCAATTGCTATTGCGGAGTTGCTCAGTGCCTGACAGTAGAAGAAGACAGCCCCCTATCTTCACATCCTGAGAGACGCACGGTCAAATGTAGATGACTCACTGATAACCAGTGTGTACATACTGTATGTGTATAAAATTAACAGAGCACATGCAAAAGAATGTGATTGGCTCTAAATGAAGTATCTAAGATAGATATACACTGGATTTATTTTAGGTTAGATCACAATAAAAGACAAAAAAATACATCTTATTGCAGGCATAAATCATCTTACCTTTCATATCTACACAGCAAGCAATAACTCCACCCACACAACCATCATAAACTTTCACAACACACAGGTCTATTGACAGTGTGTTTTCAGTGAGGAATACTCTGTAACACGATTTATTATAGCAGCTCGTACTCCCTTGGCAGGATACAGAATGGAGGTTTGAGGTCTAATTGAATCAAGCCCGCTATATCATAGTTTCTTTTTAATGTGAGCCACTTCAAAAACAAACATAAGTGGTGGCACTCTCCAGCTCAACACCATGTCCAGAGGCAGGTCTCGGGGTACAACAACTATAAAAATGAACCTTGTCTCAACTTTGCAGCAACTGAACTGGGGGCACGGGAGTTAGGAGGCTGATGAGCAGTTGCCATGGCAACTGTTGGTGTTTTTCCATGTGTGTTTTACTGCTGCCGTGTGTTATCATAGTTGCAAGGAAAAATCACCTGAACAGGCTCATTTTGCTTTGGGTGCCCATGTGTCCCTTTGAGCAAACATTTCCAATTGATTTTTTTTTTTAAAGAATTTAAAAAAAAACGAAACTATATCATCTGACCCCTTCTTGTTTTACTTTTCTGCAATTCTCTCTGCATCTCAATGACAGTTCTTATCACTTATTATCTCATCTATCTCACAGTTGTTAGTCATCTTATAGCATTCTTTGTGAAATATCTAAATATCTGTGCTGATACTATGGTATACATCTTCTGTTAAAAGCCAGTATGTGCCTATTCATGACTAATTGCCCTGATTTCCCTCTGATGTTGTTTGTTTTTGTACAAGTACGGTCTTCATGCTGACACATTCTAGTGTGACCAAGAAAGTTCAATTTAACAAACAGCACAGAGTCCAAAATCCATTTGGAAGGCAAGAATTCAAATGGTGTGCAGTGAAACAAGCTCAGACAAAGGACTGTAAAATGTGCTCCCTCTGATGTTGAAGTCCAATTAAGGAACCTTCTGGTAAATGGTTCCACAGCTAGTATCCATAATTCATCACCTCTTTTCATAGCTGCATAGTGGTGTACTGTGCGTATGAATTAGGAGAACTATGCTCCTTTTTCAGAGACACTCAAAAAGCTCTCTACTGACTCCATCTCAGACAATGTTGTTATTGAAGTCATCCTACACATATACAAGACCTTTAAATTATGAATGAAATTAAATACAAAAGTTGTCGAATTGTGAATCATACAATTCTGCCCACTTCTGAACGCACTATAATAAATAGAATCAACAACTATTGTTTCCATTGTCTGTCTGAACAGATTACACAGTCACCTTGTGGCCTGACCTGTGTCTCGTCTGAGAGTTATTTGCCTTGTTGGTGGTATAATTAGTCCTACTGTCAGAACACTGAGATCATCTTTGTTTGAGAAAAAAACATAATATCTTTGAGGTTAGACCAATGGACTAGTAATGGCAGGTTCTAAGAACAAACAAATGGGAAACACTGCAAAGTCCTTGAAGTAGATCAGCACTTGCTCTAGTCTCATTTGTGGAAATAAAACAGCAAGTAGGAAGTCAGACTGTGAACTGTCTCCCGAAGTTAGCCATGAAAATACTCAACTGTGCCCTTGAGCAAGACACTTAACCCAGTTCAGTGATACCCACTATGCGACTGACAGCTACCAATAGATCATTTTTGCTATGTATAAAAATAAAAGTTCGCAAAATACACAAATTCCTAGTATACCGCATTTTTTAGTTTTTGGATTTTTAAGAGAAAATGCAAAGAGCAATGTAAAGTAGGTTGCAGGCACATCAAACAGAAATGTCTCTTTGCTTGTGGATACTGCTATTTATCTCATCTAATTCTGAAGATTTGAATCCAATATCAGGACCTAGAGGTGGATGTGCGGGGAAATGCAATCTCTTTCAAACTGCAAATGGCATTCATTCTTTTTTAAATAAGCGCTGTAGATTGAATGCTGTATGGTAAATATTCCACCTACGTCACCAAGCCTCTTGACATGCCGTTCTTGCATAGTCGTCATGTGCCATTGAAATTCAAAACTCTTAAGTGGTGCATAATAGAGAGAATGTCTTTGATGGTTCACCCAGTATCAGTACAGCAATAATCCCTGCTGCTAAAAGCACTGCAGGACTAGATTGGAGCTCCTGGGTTTCCATGGTGTTGGACCGGAGCTGCTGCTTTCATGTTTATGGCACAATGAGAAAGAGTGGTTAGCTTGTTAATGCACGACTAATGGTTGAAGCAAGTGCTGTTTTCTAAAGTGAGATCTTTTGGTATCATTGCTTGATTTCTGGGAACACTTTTTATCAGTCAGAATAACATCTTGTAACAAAGGTTTGAGGCTAATACCACAGCAACATAATGGAAGCCTCTGACAAGTGAAATTGACGTACATCTGAATGAAAATGTTAAGCAGTCATACAGGTAAACAGCTTTCAGTGATGGATCGGTAGAAATAATGGGACATGAACGGAGAGAAAGAGCAGCAAGGATGTAAAGTACAGTATGGAGAACTCGGGGTCAGTTATAAGCCTCCAAAGTGGCAATGATGTGGCTTTCATTGTCATAAATGGGTCAAGCTGAGAGGAGTCTCTAATGTTCTTTCTGCTTATACACTCCTATAGCAGTAGGTTGCTAGAGAGACCGACCGGCTATAGTACGCTCCCGAAAAACAGATATCCGTGGACTAGCCTCTGAATACACCTGCCAAGGTACCAGTGTAATGTTAAATAATACACCTGAGGTTTTCTGGAATAATATGGGATCATTAAACGGGATCATTTGAATAATACAGAGCGGTTAAATGTGCCCCCTCTGGAGCCACATGTGGCCCTGCTGCCCTAAAATTGAATCCTACTGGAGCATGCGCCTCTCTTCTACTTCCTCTTCTTCTACTTCTTCTACTCCATCTTTGCTTTCCAACTGTCTGAATAAAAAAATGTTAAAAGTGAGGGAACGACCCACTACCCTTCTCTAAAAACAATGACATTCTTGACATCAACTTTTTATCCCCTGCCCTTTGCCTAAAAACAAACAATTGCCTACAGTTTATTAGATCAATTCATTTGTATGGCTGGATTGCTGAGAAAATGAAAAAAAGGAAAAGACAATTTATGCACTTTTGTATTAGGCTTGCATTCCAGATGCTGTATAGTGGCTCTATTCAGTGAGCAGATGCAACACATTGATTGTTGAGGTCAGGTCAGTCACAAAAGTCATTGGTACATTGATTGGATAGATTGGAAATGTAGTATTTCATAAGGTCAAATGTTGATAAATAGCTCTTAGACAAACGTGACATTCAAAATACATTACAGTAAAATATTCCTTGTGATGGATATTTTCAAGTGATGATTGCAGGCAGTTTGTAGCAGCAATAAACAGTTCAATTTGTTCAATCTTTCTTCACTGTAAATTGAATATCCATACTTACTGAATTGTTACAAGGACGGAGTGCTCAGCGACTCTAATAAAAAAAGCCGTCCTTCAATTTTTACTGTAGAATTTTTCATTCAATATGATTTCATTGAAATGGATCTATTATATTCTGTACTGCACCATTCTTGAACCAAAAGGCATTTTCCTAAATTCACGTTCCTGTTTCCAGTCCAGCAGCAGTGAGAAGTGCACCACTGACTGAACAGTGAAGAAAGGCATGTGCTCTGGACTTTACTAAGTGTATTTAGTGCATGCCTCGCCTATTCATCTTAGAGACCATCTGGTGCCTTTTCTGTTTTGTGGTTCAGCACATCTTCTATCCTGTCACATTCAATGTCAGCTGCAGAAAAGAATTGGAGACACTCACAGTGATTATGTGACTACTTGTGTCAGTGAGGGAGTATTTTCACTGCCAGCTCACCAGAAGAGTAGATTTAGATTTTTTGTTCAGGTAATAGGCCACCCATACATATGAACTGAGTAGGTACGTGATGTGAGGGTGAGTAAGGGAAGGGGTTGGCATACTGTACATCCATGCAAGAGGCCCATATGATTAAAAACAGTGTGCCCTTTCAGTCACCCAGCTTCATCTGATCACTTCCGAGTTTCAGTGAAATGTATAAGAAGTCATTTCTGTTGTGAGACAACTGCACAACCATAAAAAACGAGTCACAAAATGCTAACGAGCTGTTGTAAAGTTCTGACGTTAAAAAGACAAAATAACAGAAGCTAACGTCAACATCCTCCAATTTTCTAAGTCCAATTTTGTAAATATTATAGCTGCTGTGTCCATTCTGCACTACAAATATATGAAACTCTCCAAAAAGAATGTGGGAAACTAGATGTTTACGTCACCATATGTGTCTGGCTTGTGTTAACCACTTAGTATTTAGTATACAACAAAACTGAAAAGTTATGAGCTTCAGCGCTAATGGATAATGTCCTTATGATACCTTCCCCTCTTGATCACATCTTTTCCCTTCATTATAGCAACCTAGTCTCACAATATTGCGTGAAATGAGCATGAAATCTGAAACAGACAATGTGTTGTGGACACAAATTGTGTGAAGATTACATTCCTCCACCATGAATTGGATTATGTGACAATAGCACAAATTGGACGGCCATGTTCACCTGTTCATCACGTGAAATGGTTAGCTAACGGTTTATTTAAGCTCAGGGTTAGGCTTTTAGGCAACTAAAACAATTTGTTATAGGGAAAAGTTTTGGTCATGGTTAAATAAGAAAAACTAGCTAAAACTTAAACTCACAGTAGAAATCTTCTAGAGCTGGTAATCAAACCCGGGTTGTTGGACTTGAAGGCAAATGTTTACACCCATCCACCAATCCTTTTTGTGCACGGAGCATGTATTTGCATTTTAAGCCATCATGCTCATTTCACGAAATTTCAGGAGATCGGCTTTGCAGTTGCATCAGTCCTAGCAACCAATATGCACAAATAATGGCTAAATATATTACAACCACGCTGTGAGAGATACCTGAAAAAGATTGTGATGTGGGTGTAGGTCAAAATGTTATCCATAGTCTCTACTCCAAAGAGAACATCAGCTCAGTTAACCAACAGAGATAGTTTTTGGCATTGTTAGCTCCCTATAGCCAGCAGGCTAATTTATCAAATTAACACGACTACTATGGCCTAGATACATTTGCTAGTGTATAAATCAGATGTATTTACAAGACAGTGATGGTTGGCTGACCAGAAGCTATTAGATAGCTAACAAGCTGACATCGATGCCCGATATGCAGATACGCATGTCTTTGCATCGCAGCATGCAATGCACTGTCCCCCTGTCATATTCAACCCAAGAGGACAAAGACCCTCCCGTGGGTCACAATGCATTCGGTCCCCGTTGGACCAGAGAGTATCTGTACACTTTCTCCCCAGATTCCTCTGATCCAACAAGTGTTGGACCAAGTGATTGAGGACAAGCTGTAACTCATTCCAGGAGCCCCATATTGGCCCTCGCAAAACATGGTTTGCAGACATGGGCTTAATGTTGAGGGGGACACCCTGGATGTTCCCATTACACACAGACCTCCTGTCTCAAGCAGAGGAGGAAATATTCCACCCGTCCCCAAAGTGGAAACTGACTGCTTGGCTCTCAAAAGGGAACGCATATTGAATTATGGCCTTTAGCAGCTTTCTCCCTCAACATTTAAAGTATACTTCTCTGTGATATCAGCTTTTCATGTGGCCATAGAGGGAACCAGTTGGAGCCCACCTGCTCTCTTTTTGTTTTATGAAGGGTGCCTGGTGTAGGCGGCTGTCAACCCGTTGTTTGTTCCTGAGATGGGATTTGGTTGTTGTGCTGGATGCACCTGCATGCGCTCCATTCAAACTAATAGATGACGTAGAGTTGAAATACCTGTCACTTAAAGCAGTATTGTTGCTGGCCCTGGCATTGGCAAAAAGAGTGGGTGATCTGGCTGCCTTATCTGTGTATCAGTCGTGCTTGATTTTTTCGGTGGGCAAGCAAAGGATTAGTTTACACCCAAATCCTGCTTACCCACTGAATATTAACGCAACGGTCTATGGGTGTATTCTTAATAGCCTTTCCACCTCCTCCGTTCAGGTCTGATGAAGAGAAGTCTTTACAGATTGTGCCTGGTGCATGAGCTCTCTGTCTATGTGGCATGACCATGCAGCGTTCAGATCACTTATTTGTGTGTTATGGTATGAGGGCATTAGGTAAGGCTTTATCCAAAGAAAGGTTATCTTGCTGGATAGTTAAAGCTACTGCTTTGGCCTACACTCTGCCTGGGAAAAATCCTCTGAAGGGACTGAGAGTGCACACTACTAGGAGTCTATCTACATCATGGGGTACAGGGCATAACTGTGGAGGATGTGTGTGCAGCCGCTGCATGTGCATCACTGCCAAACGCTGACTATCCAGGGGTTTTATGCATGATGCACAAAGTTAATGTTATCCATACCAGCTCAGCTGTGGAAAAATGTACTACTAATAATACTGTATATCTAATAATTCCTTAACAAGACATGGTAGTCTTGCTTTGACTTTGTGTTTCTCAACCTTGGCTAAGCCGCGTCATGGTATAAACACTGTTGCCAACTTGGGTTTAGTGACTTTTCAAAATTTTATTTTTGACTAGCAACGACTGTAACAAATTTTTCCAACCTTGGAGAATAATGTAAATGTGGTTGACTCCCATATGGCAACAAATGGGAGTCAACACATTAAGGACAGCTGTTTACGATTTGCACTACTTGCTTGTCTAATCCAAAGGTCTGATGATCACAACACTTCCCATACACAGACTAGCATCCCTCCCTCTGCTAGGAACGGGGACTGTAGCAAATATGGATATGCAAATTAGAATATGATGTTATCTGGCAACCCCCAGCGTCTTTTTTAGCAGGCATCTGGTACCTTTGGGTAAAAAGATACCCTCTTTCTAACAGCTTGAATTGAAACAAAGTCTGCATTAACCTAGCTTTGATTTTTTGCAGTTCTCCGTCACCCCAAGTGCTAGATGGCAATTGACTAGATGGCAATTCCCACCGATAGCCCAACTTCCATGCACACGCACAGGTGATGGAACACTTATGGAACAGATGGTTACCATGGTTACTATGACATTTGTACAAGAACTTCTCCAGCTTTACTTTCTACAGAAAATATACCGGGTCAGGTCTGAGTTTTCTCCTGCTTTTCTCTGGGTTATTTTAAACGCCCTTTCCCCAGCTTGACATCTTTACACAGAAATCAACCCCAGCCCAGGTCAGACCCACCAATAACCCAGTATGAATGCTCTGTGTAAAGATAGTGGACCGCTGTTTCTGGGTCAAAATCTCTTTGGGCCAGGTTATAAAGAATTTGTTGAAAATATCACCTTCTAGTTATAGCCTACGTGTTGTACAGTGTTATTTCACATATGGGCGGAAAAAGATATAGGTTTCCCTTAACTCATGAATAAGAAGCAACAAATTAGAGACTTCAACCTTGTGATCCAGTTCTCTTAATGAGAAAAGATCTCAACTAGACAAGATCTAGTTATAATGAGAACACCTGCCAATTGTTTCTCCAGGACGAATGAAATATGGTTCCATATTATACAACCAAAGTTCACTCAGATTAAAAATGGTATTACAACATACAAATCAGGCTATAGTACTGTTTTACAAAAACATGCAGAGATGCAAAATAGTTTGCAATGCAAAATGAGAGCTATGCAAAAAGCAAAAGCCCTACTTCAAGTAGCTTAGTCTATTCATCACCGAGCCAACTTGCACACAGCCATCCACCTTTTCATAATTGTTTCTAACTTTGATAAGTAACTCATATCAACACTCACATCTACCATTTTAACATACATTGAGGATAACATTTGTTTTTCTGGTCATGACCAAACTTGTATACCATACTGCATTTTCTACAAAAATACCATTAGGCCTACATTGTGCTATTGTGGTAGTAAGCTAAAGGCAGATAGATTTTTAATCCATTTGTAGTTGCCTCAAAATGAAATGCAGTCAACTGTTGTGTAGTTGCTTTGTTTGCCTAATATAGCATGGTAAACTTCACAACTTCAAATACTGCATTATTCAGCCTTTGTCAATGACCATAACTATAAATTACAAGTTTAAAGGGGAACTTGCAATATAGGTACCTCTTTGCCAAGTACCAATTAATGAATTAAACCTTCACTCAAATCGTACTAGAAATGAGAACTGTCCAACTTTGTCTAAAGAAGAATGACCCTGTTTCCCATTGTATGTCTTGGAGGCAAACATCCCCCTCTCCTGGCAGCAGTAGTCTCCATCCTCTAGCGAGTGAACACTACGGTATCCGTTACTGGTTTTATCTTGTTGTCTTTATTTACACAAAGTGACTTTGACATTATTTCTCAAAGTAATTCAGTGATTCAGTTTTTTTTTTTCTCCAGAAACTGACCTACATTCCAGTTGTCTTTAATGAGGTTTCAGTGGGAAAGAGGCAGTAGAGGTTTCAACATTTAGCCTATGTCCCAGGTAATGAATAGATTTACCAGCCCACTTGACAGGCAGGCTATTAAAGAAACATTTAGAAAAGAGGCCACATTACGATAACAAAAATCAGCAGTTTCTAAACCCAACAATCAATGACTGTGGTGGGCCAGGGGTTGCTCCAGCGTACTATTCTTCATTGAGTTCGACCTGTGTTGCCTTTTGCTCCGTCTGCTGCGGCTGTCAGTCCAGGGACCTGGGAGAGCCTGAACACCTGCTCCCCATTTCCCCAATAGCAGGCACAAAAAGAACAAGACAGACTCAGTTCTCTCTCTCTCCAGAACAACGAAACTACCAGACAGTGGCTTGTACAGTGCATCCTTGGTTTAAGCTTTTTTCCTCTTCTTCTACACTTCTTTTAATTTTTTCCTCCACCACAACACAACCTTGAATTAACCACATGACCATATGAAAGTTAAAGCCCAAAATAAGAGACAAAGTGAACAAAATTGCAACAAGGACATAAAAAGGCAGAGAGCACAGTAGGCAGACTGTATACTGTTTGCAAATCAAATTCAAACAACAATCCAAGAGTAAGGGCAATATTTCCATGATCAATATTTGTCTGCGTCTAAGAAAGTTTCCCTCTCCCTCTAAGAATATTTTCCCTCTCTAGCTGATTTACATGGGGGGGGAAATGACTTAAGTAAACACACAATTTTAAATCGCATGTCTTTCCAAGTTTACCATGATTGTAGAGATATTGAGTAGATATCCTATGTGATATACAGTATGTCCAATCAAACATTGCATTTCCAATGATTTCTACATTAGCTGTTGTAAAGTGGCACCACCCTGTCTATAGTTGCCCTGCAGATGGGGCATTTCTTTGGCTCTGGCAGCGCCCGATAGCACTGGGCACAGGCACACACATGGCCACACTCTAGAAAAACACAGGACCGTTCCCGGCTCAGGCAGACGGTGCAGGCGCTAGGGGGCACAGTGCCCTCCTCTACGTTGAGTTCACGCATGCGCTTCCTCTGCTGCTCCTTGAAATCCTCCAGGATGCTCCTCTCCTTCTTCCTCTGTCTGTGATGCACATACCGCTTCCACAGGATGAACAGGAGTGCGGAACAGGCAGCAACGCCAAAGACTACAGTCAGAACCCTCCATATTCTGACGGCGTTCTCCTGCTTCCTCAGCAGAGACTCGTAGTCCAGCCGGCTGAGAAAGTAACGGAAGCCCTGCTTTGGAGGTTGGAGCTTGACCAGGCTGTTGTCCAGGACCAGCTCTCCAACACCTGTGACACTCTCTCCCAGCCGCAGCATCTCCTCAGTCTCGTGGATGCCCTTGGGCCGCTCCCCGCTGATGAAGTGGCCGATAACGTTGGACAGGGACTGGACTGTGGGGTGGAAGTTCTCATAGGTGGTTTCCAGGTCCAACTCTGCAGAGTCTAGCGGACGTATAACTCGCACCGTGGCTGTAATAGCATCATCATGGGCCACAAGGTCAAATGGAACTGTGTTGGTGCGCTGGTGGATGACCTTCTCTGTGTCATTCCTGTTTATAAAAATCATACAATTGTTACTGTTAGACTGTCATGTCTGTCATTTCAACACACCAGCACAGAATAGCTACACAGTCAAGGAAGCCTTACTTACAGAATAAGGATAAGCAGTCACCCTTCATGCCTACTGACTGTACATGAGCCATTTTTAATATAATTTCAGCATTACATTATAACCTCCTACTTACCAGAGATGAGTTGTGCGATTCCACACCATCTTCTTCTCCTTCAGAGTCAGCCTTTCAATAACGCCTTTGCAATTGTCAACAAACTGGCTGTTCAGAGTCTCCTTCACAGATCTCACTACACCTGCAGAGGGTAGTAAATAAGACATTGTGTCACACTGTCAAAACTGTCCATGACAATTTTCAGTCATCGTGAACGTAATGACAAGCTAAAATAGTCTAGGTTAGCTCGTACCATTTAGGCTATACTGTAGATTGCATCATAGAATTAATTTGTGTACTATACAACAATACAGACCACAGCACAGTATTCACAGTGATTTAGGCTCCAAATTGGTCCAACACACCTTCTATCACAGCATATGGGACACATCTTCCAGGAGTTTCAGACAGGATGTTTTTCAGATCCTGGTCAATGGATACTTTTTTGGCTTCCTGTGGAAACCAACATCTGAGATCAACAACTGAAACATATCTGGTTGAGCACATCTGCAACAACAAATATACACATTATGCTGACATTCTCATGACTGATGGAGTGTCTGTGGCGTGGTTGACCTTTAATCTGGCAACTGTTGTAGCCCTCCTCCTGTAAACTGAATAGAAGACTGCAGTCAGGACTGAGCTGGTAGCTAAAGCCACCACTTGGGCTGTTGAGGGTTTCCCACCGGAATCCATCCTGTGTGATCTTGTGAGATCTTGTGATTGATCTGCAGCATCCAATACTGTTGTGACAGAGACCATAGGTGTAACAAATGTCACAAGTCAAATGAATGCTGCTCTACACAGTTTTGTTTTTTTACCAATACAGGCTTGACAACTCAAAACGACTGTACACAGGCTGTAAATGGGCTCAGGGTGTTGAACTGGCTAGCGGGTTCAATATATTGCCATTTTGTACCAGCTAAATTTAATTTTTAGGAAAGAGATGAGCTTCCAAACAGCTGTTGATTTGGTTAACGTTACCCTCCAAAGCGGCTGGTTTCGACACCCTAAACATACCGCATTGACAAAAATAAACAGCATTTCGTTGATGGCTAGTGTTAGTGTTATGAAGGTCATTCACCACCAACGTTAGGAATATGCAAAATTACTGAAACATAAGATAACCTGTATCAAAACAAAGCTCCCTGTTTAGCTTGGTGACACTGACTTTTCTTGGACAGCGACAATTCAGTATAGCGTTAAATGTTTGTCTTCGTAATGTTATTTGAAATTAAGCATAGTGTAATGCAATGACTTAGCCAGAAAAGTAACGTTACATTGGTAGTAGCGTTACTAGCTAAAGCTTCCTTTGGGCTAGCTAGCTAGCTAGCTAAGTTAGCTAGCTGCTGGTCTGCAGTGACGTTAGCGTTAGCTAGCAGTTTCACAACCTAATCTAAAGCAGTTGTTGAAGGTGATGAGCTTATTACTAAATAACTGCACGTAAAAAGCATTGCAATTGGTAATAGTTTGTTCACTACAGCCTCAAAGGTTTTGACTACCCTTACTCACCCTTATCTTCACAGAAAGTAACGTTAGGTTTAACAACAGTTTCGGGTTCCCCCACTTCAAGATAAGTCCTTCAAAATAAGATCACTTAACTGCAATTTTCTTCTGTACCAGAAGATGTCGGTATACAATCATTTATGGTAGGGAGGTCTACTTACTACCACTTACTATGTCAATCTTCATTTTGTATCACAGCACTATGACAGTTGCTTATTGTCAGGGGTGCGGCTTGAAACTCTGGGTCCCCTGATAAGATGTCAGCCTTGGCCCCCACCCAACTCATGTAACTCAATACAGTCACCTTCTCTCTGAATGGCCCCCTCCAGCTTGGGAGTTGATGTAGTGGTAAATAAAAAGGTGGGTATTGTTTTTTTGGCTTAAAAAGCCCTATTCTTATATAGCTTACAGTACATCAGTTTGATACTACTGACAATACTGAGCTATTTACGTTGTAAACATTTGTCTGATTAAAAAGGTAAGTAAATTCTATTGCACATATAAAAAAGGTGGTTAAACTAGATTTAGGTGGGTTTAGGCTACCCTCCACTACATTCCTGGGCGTGGGGTCCCTTGAAAGTCCCCCCACCCCACTACACCCCTCTCCCTATGTAAATGTAAGTCTTGTCTAATGACTCATTTCATATTTGTCACAGAAGCTGAAAAAACAAACCAATCAAATCAGAAAGTTAGGCTAACACATCTCAGCACTAATACTTTACAGTCTGCAGCATACACTCTACCACTCCACAGGCCTAACACTGATTTATTTTACTTAAGTCTCCAGTGGGCTCACTTGGAATGAAAGAAGATGGTATCAGCATAAAGCGCTCCCTCCTCATGGGGATGTTATTTATTCAGGGTGGATTCCCCCTCCAATCTTGTATTGCAAGAATCTGTAGATAAATAAGGACAAATAAATGAATGAATGCAATCGCATGAATACAAAACAGCCATTGTCCTTGTTTGGAGGTGGAGTTCATCTCATCACACTGCTTGTTGTGCTAACCTATCTTTTTTCACCCCTTCTTTAGTCAACTTGGCCTACATCCAACACACCAAGACAAAATTATAAATTATGTTACTCTGAAAATGTTTCCTTGATTCAATTGGCATGAAAGACCAAAAGCGTTACCAAAAGCCACATGTGATTTTGAATTTTAAAGCAAAAGAAAGTGTTAGATTAGAAAAAAAAGAATTTGCCTGATGAGAACTAAACAACTGAAGAAATACACTCTCATATAAATATATATGATGCAACGAGAATGTGTAAAAATGCAATAGATATACAACAAGAGGCGTATTCAATTATTAAGCTGAAATATGGCCTGTGTCAGATGTCTTAGATGAAGAGTGATCCATCCCAATAGAAAAGGCTTCAGAAGCATTCAGCTGAGCCGTGTCAAACTCAGTGGTATAAATCTACTGACTCACACTCTGCACTGCTGTCTGACAACAGCCATTCTCTTCCTGGGATTTTTATAGCCAATTCTATCTGAAGTAAGATTAGCATAATATCTCTATGCTTTATCAGCCCATTTCCACACTGAACATTCACAGCTAATTTGCTGGTTTCAGTACACCATTTACTCCAAATTTGTGGAATGTGGTTAGCCACGCAGTTTGGACTTGGTTTCCTATAGAATACAGTTATGTGACAAGGACACAGTTTTATACACAATGGATGTTTCCTTTAGCCCCATCTCTGCTTTCTTCAGATATTTTACAGACATTTTTTTTAGGGTCACCACTTTCAGTAGCCAGACTGAACATTGAGCACCACACTCTCATCAACTAACTATTCTTTTCATCTTTCATCTTCTTTTATTCTTTAACCTGTACATCAACCAGAACCAGAATCCCTCCTCTTGCCCTGCAAAAACAACTGGAGCGACATTCAAGTTCAAGGGGAACTTGAATGTCACTCCAGCGCCCCCCCCCCAACCCCACCCCACCCCACCCCACCCCTTGATGAAATTGATTGCTGGATTTTGGATGTACAATTGATGTAGTACTTGGGGTTGATACTTTAAGCTGTTACATTGGTCAGCTTCACAGACAAAACAGGTGGTGAGCTTCAAACTAGCACTAAGCTAGTTTTCACTTGTTCCCTTAGTAGCACAACACACACACCACTCTCTCTCTCTCTCTCTCCCTTCTGATCTCTCTCCTGCTCTCTCTGTCTCTCTTTCTCCCTCTCTCTCTTTCTCTCTCTCTCTCTCCTGATCTCTCTCCCTCCTGCTCTCTCTCTCTCCTGATCTCTCTCCCGCTCTCTCTGTCTCTCTCTCTCCTCTCTCTCTCTCCTGATCTCTCTCCTTCTCTCTTTCTCTCTCTCTCTCTCTCTCTCACACACACACACACACACACACACTCTCTCTCTCTCTCTCTCTCTCACTCCCCACCCTCCAGCATGTGTGAAGAGCAAGGAGAAGGATAAAAGCCAGAGCAATCCTTGTTAAATCACAGTGAATATGCATTCTGATGAGGTAAGCTAATGTGAAGTTCAAACTATGCAGTTAAAATAGTGGATGGAACTGGATTCAAGTTTTGTTTTACTTGAAAAGTCAAATGGTTCCTGGTTTGTGCTGTAAGCAATCTCCCTTTGTGCTTCAACAATCCAGCAGGTTTCCTGCAAAATCCAACCCAGAAGCACACAATTCAAAATGCAGTGAAGAGGCCAGCAGAGGCTGTCAGTGTCTCAAAATTAATGGTATTGAGGGTAAAGGAAAAATACACCCTCAGATACTCTTAGGCTGCGTTCACACATAGCGTTTTTTTCCAGCGCATTTTTTACATTACAGTAAAAGCAATGGGAAGCGGCCGCAAGCCGCACAAAAGGCGTCCACTCCCAACTTTTCAGAAAAACGGTGGGTGACCTGTCATGATGGAGAGGCTGGCCGTTTCCCATAACAACAACAAAGATGGAGAAAGTCAGAAATTAGTTGTTGTAATATGTGAATTTTCGTTACCACAACACCGATCATGAAGGCAGTATGGGATTATACTGGACGTGTGAATATCCGATACAGCCTTTATTTGTTGCACAACACTGAATTGTCTGCTAGAAGTGCTAACCAGCTGGTTAGTGAGCTAGCAGCTGCTCAGCTAACCGCTGATCCGCTTTTGTATTTCTCCTCACAAAAAGCGCTCCAGGCAACAACGCAGCCTTACACTGTTAAATATCATCAATCAGTTATTTGATGATGAAGTGTTGTAATTTGCTTTTTTGGTGTACCTTTTGCCTCAACCTGCCTCGTCTACTTCAGTTAGTGATTTTCTACATTTCCCAGAGTGACTTTTGACAATCCCCAGAGAATATAGCTGAAGCAGAAGTGTGGGGTGAAGCCTTCCCAAGTAGTAGGTCTTACTGCAACTAAACAAAGCCAATGGTTGAGATTCACCTCTCAGCACACTACATAGGATAAGCTTTTAGACAATTTGCACATTTCTGTTATTTTAGGTTTAAAAACTTAAAGAAAAGACTTTGTAACCATGGAGAACTACAACCTTCGTAACCTTTCATCACAACGTAGAATGTATCAACTGTTGATAGTGGGGTTGATCCCCCGAAATAGGGAGTGGGTTGCTGACATGTATGGATATGTTTTTTGCCTCTTGAGATGCAGTTTGGGACTTCACTAAAGTATGAGTTCAGGCTCACATAGTCACTGATGACATTTTTTCACAGTAGCGATAGCTAGCGAGTTAGCTACCGTAGCTTGTTCCCTTTGCAGGAGTTGGAAAATTCCAACTAGTGCGGATAGGGTAAAAGCCTGCCGGGTAATGTAGTTCGGTAACTAATTTTGTTGTTAATGATTTTTGAGAAATTAAGCCAAGTGAGATATGTTGATGCTTACTACAACATATTTCAAAATCAAAGCCATGACATCAACTTCGGCATTAGCCTGAAACTGTTGCATCTAGCTGCTGCATGCAGGTGGAGAGCACAATAGCAGTGTAATAAAAGCAAACAGTGAAAGTTCGTCCAGTCAAGAAAAACGAGAGCCGTGTCCCTTTCTCAAAACGCAACATGTCTTGTGGCTGCATTGCATTGTGGACTATTGAGGCTACTATTATATTGGTATTTCTTGCTCTTCTACAAACAATCCAGATTGTTGAATTTCACATGGTGAATCTAGACAGAAGCCCTCGCTCTTTGATCCTGAGGGACTGACACCATAACCTGTTTACCATTGATGGTTTACTCCATTGTAGCAGCGCTGGAAATATGTCAACGTCCTGTCATGCTGTCAACATTTGTCTGTGGGAATAAGAACAATATACCAACAAACAACAAAATGGGCCCTGAAATGCAAGGACCATCGACAATAGCTTTTTTTTTTTTAACAGAGTTAAAGTGTTTCAGGGATCACCTTTATCACCTTTAATGTTTTATTTTCCTTACTTTTCATTTATGCATTTCATTTCCCCACTGTTTTCTTCCTTCTTGAGTTTTGCTCGCATTGTCATTTTTGTTTTACATTCAGATGTGCTTTTGTTTGTCATTTTGATGTTGTTGTGAGGTTAGATATTTTCTCAAGTCCTCTTTGGAAAATTTTGTCTGCACAAACTTCAATCAGTGCAAATAAATCAACCGTACACTCTAATTATCATAGTTATAGACAGGCATCAACTCATTAACATAAACAGTAATGGATGGATCTGCCACTAAAACATTAAAGTGAATGGAAGAGGGGTTTGTGCTAAACAACCAGACACCAACCAACTCGAAAAAAACTTTAGAAGTTCAATAATGTAATAAAGCCTGCCACAGAAAAGTCCTCTGGCTGAATTAGACTGACATAATCAACCTGACACATGAATGATTGGCCTACGAGAATTTGGGGCAGGCTCCTGACAGGAAAAGGTGCAACCTCTTTTTCAACCCCAGCAAAAGAACAGAAATCTCCTCAGGGCTTCAATTCAACATTAGTCACCTTGTTTTGTGGACGCAGTCTACCTTGCAGATCAAGCAGCCCCCCCCCCACCTCAGCCTCCCACATCCTCACTTTCTCTGTGTCTGTCACATATGACTTCTGTTCAAAATGCCTGCCCTACGCACATTCACGTGGATTTGAAACGGACAGAAATAGCGACAGCAGATGGAGGGCACGGCTTTATGGGAGGCGTGCAGGAGGAGAGGAGAGCATCAGATGCGTCTGTCTCGATGCTGTAGAGTCTAGAGGGACGACTGCGGGCATTGCTGTGACTGATGCAGATAAGCCTAGCAGTAGCACCTAGACTACCTCCGCAGCATCCAGACAAACTCTCTCCTCCACAGATCCAATTACATGCTGAACACCTAAACACACGGCAGTCACCCAAACCTCCTCTCATTATAGTGTGAATATGTTTGAGGGAATCCTAATGAAGGCTAGCGTCCTAGTTTTTAAAGCATGCAGTGTTAATGGCATTGCAATATGACTGTATCAGATTTACCACCGATATGTTGAAATGCAAAAACAAATGTCGGATATATGTATTTGCATACTTAGCTGCTGTCATTTGAATTTCAAGTTGTCACTAACTTTCCTAAAGTTCTAGCGCACTCTCAACTTTCATGTCATTCTGACTTGACAAATACTATTATTCAGCATATAAATAGGCTACAGCATCAATTACAACAGCATCTTTTTAAACTTTTGACTTTCATTCAAATATGCTTTTCACAGGCTCAAACAATGTGCATCCATATCAAGGATCCCATCATCAAAAGTCTTTGGGTGATGAAAAAAAAACTTCAAAAGCAGAATTTTTCCCTGTAAAAGCCATTGAAATAATTGGAGGATAGTATTTTTTTCTGTCCTTTAGCTGTGTTGCACAGCTTTTAGCTATACCCCAGGAATACAATCTGCTTTTATTCCCACTGAAAAGCACATTATTAGAAAAGTATCTCAGCTCTTCAAGATATTAAAATCAACTGGCATTCTGCGCCTGGAGGATTGCCTTTGAGGATTACCAAACAAAAGCGCCGGGTGTATAATGAAGCTATTGGCACAGACCTGTATTGTGGCGCTTATCATTTTCTGTCCTTCCAAACTTCAAATGTGTGGTGCCACTTACCTGCAACACATGGCAAAACTCGTGAATGCAAATGATGCTGAATCATTTCTACAGGGTATCATTAATCTGCAGGCATCAGGTGAACTGTGTGAATAAGGAATATTTGTTGGAAATACTTGGATGGAGTATTGAGATTGAGTATAGCATCAAAAATACGCTTTTAAATAGCATAGAACTGTTACTGTTGACAATTTTTAAGCACATCCAAATCTATGTAGTATTCACTCCATCAGCCTAACCTATGTACAATTCCATCATTTTAAGATGCTTTAATTGACTCTTATTTCTGCATTTTCATTGCATCAGAACTAATAAGTCACCTACTGTAGTGCATCTTCCCTTTAGTACAGGAGTAAATGAGGGGGACGTGACCCGCCGGTCTCCTGTGGATGTACCGTTCTCATGATTAAGGGAGGAAATTAGCCTCCTGTATCTATGTCCTGCTACTCTCCCTGTTCATTAAACTATGATTCACTTCAACAGTATTATGTATTCAGCCAAGCCTATGGGAATCTGCAGTATAGGAATGAGGCTTTATTGATTTCCATCCCTCGATGCTTACTCCACCTTTTTGCAGACAGAGGAAATACTATATCTCCACAAAATGTTCAAGAGACCCCCTTACCATCTTTGCCAGACTTCTAGTATCTTATTTTCTTGATTGTGTGTTTCTGAAGGCTTGTTAGCTGTGGCAGCAATCTGATGTATGAAGAGCCCAGTAGCCCATTCTGTCATTCCTCCTCTCTCATTCTTTACTGTGCGCCTTGCTGCCTCACCGCTGCCCTCACGTACAGCCATAAATCAGCCATCTAAGAGCCGGGGCCCTCTCTGCCAGGCCCCCTCTCATTGATTACCCCGCACTGGATAAGTGTAGCGTGATGAAGAGAGAGCCCAATTCAATTAGGCTGCCTCGCTAGACAGAAATATGTAGCGTACACTGCCCCGGATAAAAGGAAGACTTCAAGAGCAAAGTAAAAAAAAGTAATAAGGAAGAAGAATGGGTTCATATTTGGGAGGTGAGAGAGGGTTGCTGCGCAGATAAAAGTAATTGGATTGCTATGATAACATTCAACACCCGGGCTTGTATGTGCGAGTTGATAACGAATGCGGCATGTGTAAAATGTTCAAGGGAATGAGAGGGAGAGTTAGAGGAAAGGAGGACGAGGCTGGAGTCTGCGCTGAGCTGAAGGTTGGGTTGGACTTCCGCAGCTCGACTGTAAACAAACCCAGGCTGCAGTTCATTCATACTCTTCCTCCCTTTTACAGTTGAGTTAATGGTGAACCACTGATGCAGCTGCTGAGTGTTCTCGATTGACATTAGTTCCACTGGAAAGGGCTAATGAACACAAGACACGAATACTTCACTACATTACACTGTATATCGACTACTTTTTTACCATGCCACAGGGACGCTGCTGGTCTCCAAACAAATTAAACCTATTTATAAGTCGATGTTGTCGTCAAGTGCATAGATAAGAATCTGCTTTGCACTTTTTTTCAACTCAATTATAACATCCAACTTTATTAAATGTGGGGCAGATTTATTAAAATTTCCGACTCTTTGTCTGAAACGACCAATTCGCATGGGGTGGTTCTATTTCATTTTATTCATATTCCCCAAGTTTCACTCTCCTCAAACAAGGATGAAACAGCAGCAGTAGAGACACAAATTCACAAATGCATGCATGGATCATAATATCATATTGCTTTTAGGAACATTTTACACTATAGCATTTCATACAAAGCATCTCCTATTTCACAGCCCCCTAATATAAAGCAATTTTGTCTCATTGGGTTAGGCACAGAGTAAACTGCCAGGCAGAAGACAAAGAGACTGGAAATGTAAAATGGCTGAGAGTCAGTGACTCCTCAGACGTTTCCTAATTTCACTGAACAACCCTCTTATATACGATGATAACCCGGATGGCAGATAAGTCAATACTAAACACTGGCATCCATCTCTGTAAAGGCCAAGGCGTGATGGATTTTTTCAATTCTGCATACTATGGTTTGTGTTAATCTTCTGTGGTGAGGAGAGGAGAGGAGCTATCTCAAATCACAGAGGTGATTTATGGAACCACCTCTGTTTAGATAAGGATGCTCAATCAAATTGTCTTTGGAGACTCAAGTGTTGATGAGAAGATACCAGCTCGTCCTGGATCGGATTGCACCTTACTCACAGAACATCCAACTAGACTAAGCAGACAGTCTCTTAATCATTTCTAGAGTGCAGCCTGTCTCTTATGGACCTCGCCCAAACGATTTCCTAAGCATTTAGATCAGTTCTCGCCATTTCCAAACAGTCTTGAAATTGGCCGCACACCCTCTGGCTATCCATGTGGTTTACAAAGAGGCTCTCTTCATTGTGAGCCACTGACAATAATTGGGGTTTAAAAGACTGAATAGCTAAGAAGAGTAACGGTGAGAGAATTCCAAAATAGTTCTGCTTTGCAAATTCACTCTCTCATTTCGAATTATAATGAATCCTATCGACACATGAGACAGTGCCTCTAAAGCAATTCAATTTATTTTTCCATTCATGTGTTTGCTTTAATTCACAGCACAATCCAGGGTAGGAAAAGAGATTTTTTTTTTTATCATCAGTGTTGCCACAGTAACTAACTTCCTTTCTGCCGGAGTCATTTTCTCAGCAGAGGACTTCATCTACACATGACAATTCAGTCCATGCATGCCTGGCCCCCTCAGTGGCAGATACAGATGATACTTATGATGATTCATTGCAGCAGAATCCGCCTCTGAAATAGCACCCGCTTTGATCTGCTCTCCTTATGAAGTGTTGGGCAGTCACGCTAGAGACATGTAAGATAAAGCAATAAAGTGCAGGACAAATGTTTATCCATGTTCCACAAGAGGTGAGATCGACTGAACATGTAATATATAAAAATTGTACTGCAGATTGATTACTTATTTTATATCAAGAGTGAACATATTCTGAGTGCTTGTCTTGACTGTGCTGAATATCAATTACCTTTTCATAATTGCAAATATGCTGGGAATCCATATGTCAAATGCATAATTTATCTTTCATCCTCTGAGCCTTTAGATGCAAGTGCTTAGAAACAACTTTTAATTTTAGAAACAAATTCATACTAATAATACTACTACTAATAATACTACTACTAATAATAGTGCATAAATGGAATTGTAACACTAGACCAGGTTTGTAATTACACTAAAAAAAGATGAAGCAATTTTGTAAATAGATAGGAACAGTCCTTTATTCAACTTGTGAAAATATATCCCAATTCAGCAGTTTGGTTTCATAAACTATGACTTGGGCTGCAATTACAGCCTGATTGTGTTATTGTAAATATTTCAATAATTTATGAGCAATTTGAATTTCTTTTCTGAAAGAAATTCAGATTGGATTTCTTGAATCTCTTTTATCCTCATGCAAACATTGCAGGTCATTCTACTGACATGTTAATTTGAATGTCACACTGAACAAGAAGAATTAATTACATCAGACTGCCCCATTTGACCTTTATACCACAATTCTCAAATAGCCAAATAAGCCCCTTGAGAGAGTGTGACAAGGCGACAGACCCTCTCTGCCTCAGGGTTACCAGAGGCATAAATACTTTGATATCTCAGTGCAAAGCTGGCCGGATAAATAATGCTTTGGTAGGGAGCCATTTGGAAGCAAAACAACGAAGCAGGGAGGGGGTTGAGGGTGCCTGAGCGCTGGGCTAAGTCTCCTGCACTGATCAGCGCTGCATGATGCAGACAACAGAAGAGAAAGAGGAGGAGGAGAGGAAGGAGGAGCGAGCAGGGGAACAGACTGGCTGAGCCTCACAGCTCTCAGTCTCTCCTCTGTGCTTGGCAAAGCTGCTTCTCTCTATTTCTCTCTCTCTCTCCCTTGCACACGGCCGCTTTGCCTCTCTCTCTCTCTCGCCTAAGCTGACAAAAACAAACGCAGCGGCAGAGGGGCTCGCTCCCTCCAACTCCTCCCGCACCATGCTGCCCTGGAGAAGGAATAAGTTTGTTCTGGTGGAGGACGAGGCCAAGAGTAAACCTAAGAGCCTGGGGACGGGGCTGACCTACCACTCCATCCTCTCCTCTCTGCTGCGCTCCTGTCCTGACTTGCTGCCCGACTGCCCCTTCGACTGGGTGGGCAGCATCTTCCAGACCAAACGGCAGAAGGTGGAACTCAACAAAGAGGAGCCCGTCTACAACGTGCGCTACCTGGGGAGCGTGGTCACCATCACGGCTAAGGGAGACGGCTGCACCCAGGAGGCGGTGGCCAAGATCTGGGCAAGGAGCAACTATGGAGAGCAGAGCGTCAAGATGAGGTTAACCGTGGGGCCGCAAGGCATCCGGATGAGCGCTGACAAATCGGGAAAAAAGAAGCCCACCCATCTGTACTCTCTGAACAGAATCACGTACTGCACCGCTGACCCGTGTCGGCCCAAGATCCTGGCCTGGATCTACAGGCACCAGGTCAAGAACATGGCGGTGGTGCTGCGGTGTCACGCCGTCCTGGTCAGCAAGTCGGAGAAGGCCCAGGCCATCGCCCACAGCCTCTACCAGAACACCACCTCCGCCTTCAGCGAGTTCAAGCGGCTGAAGCGCCAGAGTGACTTCCGGCACTGCCAGCAGCAGCTGCTGGGGGAGGAGGCGGTGCCCCTGATGCCGCTGAGGAGGCTACTGAACGGGCAGTGCCACTACAGACCGCCCGCCGACAACCCCGGGAGCGCCACCCGCCTCTGCTCCATCACAGAGGAGGAGGAAGAGGAGGAGGAAGAGGAGGAGGAGGTAGAGGAGCCACAGGAGGAGGAGGAGGAGGAGGATGTAGAGGAATATCAGGGGCGGCAGGAGAAGCAGAGGGTTTTAACAACAAACACTGACCCAACTCAGCTATTATCAGAGTTGGACCTTGGGGATATTGCCGGATTGGAGCAGTGCCAAATCAACTTTGTCAGTGACAGCAACAACAACACATTTACGTTTATAACCTCTCTGGTGTGAGAAGTGACCCAGTGTAAAAGGATGCAATTCTGCAACACTACAGCAACACATTCCTCTCTTTGCCCTTCACTGGTACCCAACACAGGCTCCCTCCTGCGCCTCCATGTACTGTGAAGTGTTTACCAGAAACTTCTCCTTCTACCGGGTGACAGAGAAAAGGCGGACGATTTCTATGTGGGAGTAATATCAATGCCGGCCAGATGGCTGGTTTGCCAGATTGACTGTGGCAGTTTGGGAAACTGCGTGTTTACAAAGAGGGCTGGTGATGCACAGACTAACGATAGCACAATGACGAACGAGGACAGTGGTTTCAGAGAGAGCTGACGCCGAGATCACCGTGTTACATTATGTGACATGTGGGTCACATATTGATCACACCTCGAACCAGGATGTGTTTATTAGTCCCCTGTGTTCCTTTATTTTTGTGAGTATAATTAATGCCGTGTTTGCCAGCAGGGACGTTTTTCGGATTGACTTGTAATATTTTTTCAGGGAGGTTGTTTGTAAATTTGTGTAATTTTTCTAATATGACAATCCTCATTGATATTGTTCACAACTGACCTTTCTGAGTGCATCCAACCGCAACGAGAAGTTTAATACTGTTTTACTAATGATCACAGCCGACTAATGAATTAGGCTATAATTTAGGAAGCAAGCCATTGAGTCGACATGTTTATTGCTGCCGTTTGTTATAGTCCTCCTTATCATTTATGCATGACAAGTCAGCAGTGACAGTTTAGTGCTGAGCTTTTGTCTTTTTTTAATGTAGCATCTTTGATCTTTTGGCTTTTAAAATTAACACTGTGATACATGTGTGACCAGGGACAAATACACAACTATTCATGCAGCATTGTCTAATTTATGTAATCTATTTTTTTTGTACATTTATTGTATTTTCATCCTGTCTGCAAAAAGCAAAACATATTTTGATTTGCCATAAGAGCACTGAATTGCTGTGCTCTTTTATTTATTTTTTTTGCTAATGCAGTTTTTCCACTTAAGCCCTGGCAAAAATGCAGATGGACCCTTACAATTTAATGGAGTACACAAAATGTTTTGAATATGACTTTAGCTAAATTCCTGTTGATGAAATCTGTGCTACTGTCTAAAGATGCATTGTGGTTAATATGAGATTAAGCTATTTCAATATTTATTTTCAAAATATGATGAATAAAAATGACCCTCACTTGGATTTCCTTTTTGAAGCTCGGAGAGAGGGTGTTTCTAGTTTCAACTGAATTAAAATAGATCATTTAAATGAATCCAACAAATCTGCATTCCATCAGTGATAATTTGCATGTTTCTGATATAAAGTGATATGTCTAAGCTACAGACAAAGGAAACAACGTACAGTAACATCATCTGCCTCCTGAGCTATAACACAGTAGACATAACAGATGCCCTATTTTGCCACGAGAAAAGATAGGAATGTCAAATTCTGGTAAATATAAATTGGCAGTCGGCTCAGTTAGATGTTGATGTGATGGATACATTTCTGCTGGGCTAGTATTGGCCTCTCAGCCCTTTACTCTGAGGGGAGCAATTAATCACGAATTGAATTGTCCGGGAAATGAACATAAAGCACCTGCCTCTGCAAGACCGCCGTCAGGCTCTGACAGAACCAGCTGATCCAAAACGGGTACCAGGAAGTTGACACAGCCATCAACCATTTTACTGCTACCATCAACCATTTTACAGATGACAGACTCTGTAAACCATTTTACTGATATCACACAACATCAACAATTTTTTTTGCATGTGATAGCCCAATGAAACATTTGTACAACAAGCACAGCTGTTGTGGTATTAGCAAGTAGGCAGATTAGTCTTTAGCATCTGTTACTTAGAACAACAATGATTTTTTTCATATTCCATATTATAAGATTACGTTACATTACACTGCAAAACACGTATTAATGATTTGTGCAATTACTGATGTTAAAACTTCTCAAAGATTTGGTTTTATTGTGTTACCCAGGCAACATCAAAGAGCTGCCTGATTTGACAATTCAGAATCCACATTAAGAATTCTGCTTCAGTAGATGCTGTCCTGTCGATGTAGCAGAAAACAAAATCATTTAAAGTTACTGAGGTTTAAATTACTGAGATGGATTGGTCTAAAGGGAAACTTTCAGCTGGAACCTTTACGATCAATATCCTTTCCTGAAACAAACTGCCTCTGAAAAGGTACAGGATCCAGTGTCAGAAAGATAGATAATAAAGGATTCCCCTGTCCTCACCACAAATCCACTCACAGCAAGGATACCTGCTGTCGCTGTACATAATACAATAGAATACAATACAAACAATACAAAGAGGCAACCAAAGTTGCCGCCTGCATGCATTGTTTTACAATGCCTTGCCTGGGTCTTCACTCCTCAGCCAGCTAGACAAGCACCTTTTCTGCATAGGTAAACACGCATATGCACAGCATGTATATTTATTGAAGTCACGGTGTTTGTTCATTGTCATTCATGCAGGAGTGTATTATGTCTGACACGGCACCAGTGTTATGTTAGCAGAGGAGCCGCAATGTTTTTATGTAAACATGAGTCTCGTCAGGCAGGCAGGCAGAGGAGAGGGAGCAGATGGCAGCAGCAAGGTGCACACTGGGCTACATCGCGGTCGTCTTCCAGAATAACAAGGGCTCAAGCCCAGATCCAAAGGCTTGTTTGGCACATTGTCAGCCGCTGGAGATGCTCTTAATGAACATGACATCTAATCAGACGTGGTAAACACCGGTCTGCTGTCAGATGATGTATCACATGAAGCTGTGCCGTTGTAGAGCAGGGAATCTGTAGGGACCCAAAAAGCTGTTTCCGCCTGCACACAGCTGTTTAAAGTCTTCCCCATGTAGTCGTCTCTGTAGAGAACACACACAGACAAAGAGAGAGACAGAGAGAGAGACAGACAGACAGAGAGAGAGAGAGAGAGAGAGGGAGGGAGGGAGATCTGAGTGACAGCACCACAGGCCCGCTCGTCTCCATCCCGCTGAGGAGCGGAGGAACAAAATGTTGCGTCCCAGAGCAGCTGGCAGCAGGTAGGAGTCCCTTTTGTTTCAGAGAGATTTATATAGAGAATGTGTTGATCAACTGCTGTGTGCGGATGGCAGAGAGGAGGAACAAGCCATGCTGGGGGCAGGATGTTGTGGATAAATGAGAGGAAGAGAGGGGTGGGGGTGGAGAAGGAGAGAGGGAGAGAGATGGAGAATTGGCGAGTAATGAGACCTTGCAAAAAGTGGTTGTGTGTGTGTGAGAGAGAGAGAGAGAGAGAGAGAGAGAGAGAGAGTGAGAGAGTTTATGCATGCTGACTGCAATTTCATTCCACATATGATGTACCTTATTTCCACATTACTTGATGTTGCCACCTTTTTAAAATGAATCAAATCCTGTAGTGAAGGGGATGCAGCCACACGTTCAAATGATCAGACTATCAAAGCCAACAGGCAGCATTTTCCATCTCATGCATATCTTATAGTGTCTTCCTAAAAAAAGATTTGCACACCTGGCAAGTTGCAAATGAGATGCCCCCGTGTTTTGCTGCTCAGCAACACCGTCAAAATCATATTGAGGCAGAAGGAGCTTGTGCTTTCAATGTGTGCATGTTTGCAGTTTATTAAACGCTACATGCAACAAAACTAATCTTTAGACGCTGCTCATCCATGAAGCCTGAAATATTGAAGCC
This sequence comes from Centroberyx gerrardi, assembly GCF_048128805.1. Lineage (NCBI taxonomy): Eukaryota > Metazoa > Chordata > Actinopteri > Beryciformes > Berycidae > Centroberyx > Centroberyx gerrardi. The sequence continues at coordinate 20,869,460 of NC_136010.1, read as the reverse complement.
TGAAATATTTTGCGTTGAATATTGCATGACTCTTCAGGAGGAATATTTCCACACGGCCTGAAAGTGAGTGAGAACTCATTATTCTAGGGTGTCAAATAATCTCCCGGGGCCACTTCTGTTCACGGCATCGGACTCCAGTGAAAACCACGAGCGCCAGTGAACATATCTACACAGCTGACTAACTCATGACAAGCAGGGATAAGTTTCTGCCATGAAACCTTTATGGCGTTATCCCGTAATAAACATAATAAGTAATGGCAACCGTTGCTGGGGAAGAATCCTGAGATGAAAAATCATGCCTTGGGATATATGTGCCATGCATTTTGCTTGATGATGTTATTCAACAAAGTGAATAATATCTCAGCTGTCTCATTTTTCTGTAGAATCTACAGCCTTGCTATAGTTTTCTGTAGCAAGGCAAATGGTGCAGCTGAATTTATGGTGGTGAAAAAGACTGAATCCTACATCCTTGTATAGTGTTTCAGTCAGTTTCACAACTCATTCCTGCAAACTTAGTGGTGCTGAGTTTATTGAAAATCACCACCCTAAGATATTCCCTGCCCTTTCCTCTGCTGTTCCACTATTAAACCCATTTAAAATACTCCTTGCAAAAATGGAAAAAGCTCTTTAAAGATGCTCAGCAATGCGGTTGTGCAAATGAGAACACATCACTTTATATAACCTACAAGAAGATGCTTTACAGCCACCAGTCATCCACCACCTGTATGGGTTCAACAGTGAAGAACCGGTGCGTTGTCCCTGATGCTGTTCCACCGCAGGCTACAGAACAGGAGGATTACAGGAAGGTGACACGCATCCCGTTTAGCCTCCTGGCAATGTTGTTGCCCGCTGACGTCACCAGAAAGCCATTACGCCGACTAATTATGAAATCAATAACCTGGAAGCACAGGTTTGTGTTTCCAAAGTGTTCTTTTATGGCAGCTAATCGGAGCTGGTGCCGCTCTTGTCTCTGTTTTGGCCCGCTGAAATTGTTTTTGTGGTTCTTGCGTTTGTGCGTCAGCTGCCCCGCTGATCGTAATGGCGAGATCCAATTACACGTTGCATCAACTTCGTGTCACACCTGTGACTGCTGCAGTTACATTCTGACATCAGCAATGTTCACAATAAAACAAATTTAGTTGTAGAGAAGCAAAATGTGAAGAGATAGTGAAATGGTTAGGAGGAATTCATGATGTAAAATAAAGATAAAACACAGTAATGCAATGCGATTAGTGTCAAACTAGTCCTTCAGCAAATATAGTAAGGTGTCTTTGGATCTCCGACATGGCTTTCCTCTCACCTTGGCTTTCTCCCCTACTAGCAACACGGCTATCCCTGATTAAAAACAGCCAGCGGGTTGTGATAAAGATAATGCACCCTTCTAGATAATAACGTCTTTTTTGTCATTGATCTAAACTACTGCTCGCTGCAGATAGAGAGAGAGAGGAATAACATTACAGCCATGTCATTTCCCTCCCTGCTCAAGGCTGCACATGTTTAGCTCTTGCATAATACCGGGGGGCAACAGGGAAGTAATTGGCTGCAATTAGCATCACATTTGCAGCTATTTGCAGCAACAGCGGAGGTGTATTTGTCATGATACCTGGAGGTCTCCGGGTTCAGTCTGGTGCAGCATTTTTAGTTCTTTCAGGTCTCACTATAAGGCATTGCGAATGTCATGACCGAACGGAAGCGCTTTGGAGAAAGTTTCGCGAGCAAATACTTTTGAAGTGGAAGAAAACAAAGCGCTGTCCAAAAAAATCCACATTTACCCACGGAGTATTTGGTTGGACAGCGAAGAGGCAATCAGTCCAGCATCCGTTTGTTCCCAAGCTCCCTATTACCTGGGGAACAGTGAAACAAGGAACAAGAGAGCAATCACTTAGGCACACACACACGCAGTCACACACAGACACACACACACACACACACACACAAACCCATAGAGTCACAAATGAAACTGGGCCAAGACACAAACAGACACACACAACACTGGGGGCATTTCATTTAGGTAGACAGTGTTTCGGGGTAAGATAAGGCTTTTCCAGTGTTTGATGAGCTACAGAGAGTGGCAGGTGGATAAAGGGGGCAGTGGAGTGGGTGGACTTGGCTGGCATGTGAGAGGGTTGGCACATGCCGCAGAGGGAGCCGTGAATGGATCACAGCCACGGCCGCAGTACCTGAATAAACAAGGATCGACAAAAACAAACAGGCTGGACCTCTGCAGCCTATTAGCTGGGGCGAGCCAGGTTGCATTTTTAGATATGACAAGTTTATTTTTGCCATCGGATTATACACTGCTGACTACAGTAAACCGTTTATGTTAGCAAATCGGTTACATCTCTTATGTTAGCGGAATGGCTAAACCAACTCACAGCAGTCATAATAAATATTTTAACTCCAATAGTATTATGTATGTAGTATATAGTATAGTATTATCTTACTAACCAACTAGTCACCCATGAACACCTATGAGATTAATTAGGTTTTTTGTATTTTCAATAAAGTCAAATTTGACCCCTAGCATAATCTTTGGACCCACATGGTGTAGAGACTCTATTTGGACAGTGTGTCATTTTTTTAAATGGGTGGAAACTCTAGGAAAAGTCACACAATTTCACTGCTGTTTCAGTCAGACTCTAACATGGTATCGGCTGTGTGCCTGATTCAAGCCCACCTTCCCAAAATTAAATTAAAGCCCCCAAAAAACAATACTGATATTTAATTGTAACTGCTTATGGGGGAATTTAGGCTTTGCTATTTTTCTTCGACTATTTCATCACCCTAATGATGCCCTAACCAGAGGTATTGCGTTCCACTCGGATTACCTCAAATGGGCAAATGGCAATTTGCATGCATGACGAATCCCTCTTGCTCTCTCAGACAGCGGCGTCATTCATTTCGGGATCAGCAGGAAGTCATTATAAAACCTGCCAATCTCTACAGGGTGCGACCCTGAAGCTGATGTTAAGGGACGCATCATCACAGAGGCATGCTTCAATAAAGGATAAGGGAGATTAAAGATGCAACACGTTACATCACATAAGGGTTTATCTGAGGCCAGAAGCCAGACGATATTAGCTTTGTTCATTTTGAACAACAGCGCATAGCACGCAACTGCTTGAACAGTCATGCATGCATCATCCATCCATCCATCTCTGCATTTATCCACTCACTCACTCATTATTCTGTAAATTTTTCCTCAGCTTTCAGTCCAAGTGAATGTCCTTGTGAACGATCGAGGGCCTGCTGATCTTCTAACTATCCATTTTGCCAGCTATCTCCCCCCTACTGCATGACATGCCAAATCTGAAGAGCTTGACAAGAGCTGGAGGGGAATACTGATGTGGGCCCCAAAAGCAGCTCACACACACACACACACACACACACACACACACACACCCTGTAATGCTAATTACTTCTGAAACTCATCATCTCCTGCGTCTGCATTAGGAACACAGACAGGCATCACCGCAGATCACTCAAGGAATTTCAGAAGAGATCAGGCGTCACTCCTCTTCACGTCGACATGGCATGCTTGATTCCTTTCGTCAGGAGCCTTCATTGCCAGTCACAGGTAGAGATTACGTGTGGCATTGACTCCAGTTATTGGCCTGATGAAAGGAAACTTACCTATGTACCTTCATTTCCTCTGACAAGCTCTAAAAACATTAACATTAGGCGGCATTAGTGCGTCTGTGAGACCAAGCTCAAAGACCTCCACCTGACTAAAGCTTTAATCCCAGCTGCGGCGGAGTGATTGAGATGTGTGAATGGAGCCGCGGCGTCGTGACAGGACTGCCGAAGTGGAGCCTCAAAAGCCTCCGAGCGTCAATCTCAAAATCACCTCCGTAAACCAGATGTTTGAAAAGAGGCGAGAGGAGAAATGTCATCTTTTTCACAGGGCGTCCGTGTCAGAGTAGCAGCCGATGTCAAGGCCGAGATTTCGCTTTGAAAGAAATGATTAACGAGGGGAACGGCGTCTCCGGGGGTGATTAGCATGTAAGAGTACGTCCTCTTGTCAATTTTCTGGTGGTGCTCCTGACATTTCAAACACAGCTATAGGGGTAAAATGAATGCCTTGGTCACTTTTACCTGATGAATAGAGGCCAGACTTGTCAGTTTTATCAGCTTTAGAGACATAAGACAAATTAGTTGGAGGGGATCCGAGGTATTCAGTTGGGTACATATTGGGGAACTATGAGTGTTTAATATTCTCTTTCAAAAGAGGAGGAACAGGAAAGAAAGTGAGACCGTGTGAGGAGAGAAGACAGTAAAACGAGTGAGACAAAGAAAGAAGGAAACAAGATAGAATTGAATAGAAAAGAGCTCATTAATTGACGCAGAAGTTCAGTTTCTTCACCTTTTTTTTAATTCAGTGCTCCCCGGGCGTAGACTCGCTCCTCGGGCGATGCTTTCTCTCCGGCAGACTGGTTCTGGCCTTTGATCAGCCAGTGCTAAGCTATATGCACACTGCCATGGCGCTCTGCTGTAGCCTATCAGTTCTGTCCCTGCACACTTGCTATACACTGAACAGCTTGACCGAGGGGATTTCAGAGTGATTTACCATGGCTAATCAAATCAAAAAGAAAATGCCGGGTCACTTATGTAACATCCATCAATTGGGGAGGGGGGGGGGGGGGGATATTTTGGTTTTGTTGCATGCATCTGTGAAAGCAGTAAGAACAAGAAAGTACAAGAAAGAGCCTCCTTGGCATTATTCCAAGCTGCCAACCTGCACGTACAAGGTGCCTGAAGTGAGTGGATTTATACTTTTACTCCAATCTTGATTTTAACATATCATCTTCCATCTTGATCCTGCTGATATTCCCTCCCTCTTGCACGGCCCTTTGCACGAGGCTTCCCAGCGGATATGGCTTGAAATGTCATCTCTGAATACGAGGCAGACCGCGTTGCTGTACAGCCCGGGCTTGCGAGGAGCATCAGCGCGGCCGGGGGAGCATCTCCATTTAGCCGTGAACCAGGCCTTGCTGTGCCGTGCCCTTCCAGCTCCCCGGGGACCCTGCGGGGCGGAGGCAGCTGCCACTCCATGCTTAGCAGCCACAGAGCTGTGACACCGAGCACGGAGCTCGCTGCCTCGCAGCCAACCAGACAGCAATATCATTACATAATGACATAATGACACGCGGCGGCATTCAATATTTCACTGAAAGCACAGGAGTTGATTCAGTGTGATAGACAGCAAAGTAAAAAGGGGAAGGCGGATATAGGGGGAGATTTAATATTCACAGGAACATCTGTGGGGAAAGTTCTTTGGAAAAGGTTGTGGAAACTTCTAATGAGAGAAACACCTCCAGTGACCCCAATCTGCAAAACTGCAAACTTAGAGCTCTCGTTTGCAAAAACAAACCTACATGCTAACATCTGTTCACGCTTTATTCACTACTAGCTGGAGAAAATAGAAATGGGTGCTCAAATCCCACTACATCCTCCTTCCAATCATAATGAGGATGGAGGTCACACAACATGCAGCGAACGAAAACCCTCAAACTGAAATTTCATTTAAAAAAGAAATCTCTGATTACAAACTGAGCTAATTGTTATGAGCAACACATCTGACAGAGGGAGATAGGCTGGGCCGCTGCTGTCTCCGCTGTCTTGCCGCTGTGTTTTTCTGTCAGTTTATTGCTTTCTGGGAGCATTTCAACGATGCATACCGAAAACAATTACCTCAAATCGTGCTGGGGAGGGAGAGTGTGGTGGGATGTGCTGTTAACAAGGCATTTAACAGTAGAAAATAAATGCTGCACACAAAAACCCACCCTCACGTCTTTATTACCCATTCATGTTTATTCCAGAAAAAGGAAGGGAATTACACAGTATAGTACATCTTCACTATCTTACAGCAGCCATGACGGCCTGAGAAGCATCTCTCCGCCAATTCATAAGCCCACTGTGGATGTATTGCCAGCTTAAACTAACAAAACTACTCACCCCACTACAATACATATTATATATACATTATTCCTATGATATTAAGCAATATAAATAATATATTTTAACACATACGTATCTCTTCAAACGCTAGAAACCAGACAGCCAAGCCTTTCATCTTTGAAATCATCAAGAGACAAAACTTACTCCACTGATAATTAATGGAGAGAAGGATTTGGGCAAATCAGAATTTTTCTGATCAGTCTTTTACATCCAAATAAGCTTTTTCTTACTGTAGTGCTGGAAGTTTTGAAGCAGAAACTGTGCTCTTATCTCCATAAGTTTTCTATTCAATGTCAATGGAGCAGCTGTAGGATTTGTCTTTTATTATATCATCAAGACTTGGCTCCCTTGTCGCTCGCTTTGAAGACCTTTTCATGTTCAAAAATCCTGAATCATCATCCTCCGGAAGAGTCCAAGCCCTAAAGTCCAAAATCCCCATGAATCAGGAATACCACGTATGAAATTACATTTTTGTATTGTTAGTAGTATAATGAGGTTCACTTGGCAATTGTCAAACTAAAAATAGCATTTAAAATTGAATTTTATTAGAGTGGATTTGCTTGTAAAAGAGTAATTCTCAATATTTATTCTCAATTTTCCTTTTGTCCCTATTAATGAAGGAATTATGGTTTACTCATCTGGCAGGCGCTGTGGCTGGGAGCCTCTGCACCATATGCTGAGCTCTCTAACCGTATGCTGTGAAATTCTAGGTTTCCTATAGTTGTGGCTTTGGGTAGATTTGTTGTGGGATTGCTTTCTAATCTGAGCCAGAGGTCGCCCTTGAACTTGACGGGCTGTAAAATATGTAAACAGAAGACAGGGGGAGCTGTAAATACTGCCTCCGCTTTCTATTAGCCCCGACACAATTCTCAGTTGAAAGGATAGAAACAGGGAGGGTTCTGTGTGTCCCATATATTTGGACTGGAATTGGGTGTGAAAGTAAACTAATAAAACTGATCCTGGAACAAACTGATGCTGCATATAATACAAAAGAAAAAAAAGAGGATCAATTTATCAAAGTAGTTATCAGAAAGTGGATCTATCTTATGATAAGTCCCAATAAATGTAGTTCTTCATGATATTGGCTGCTAGAATAGCGCTGTAATTTCTCAGACAATAACACTTCTTTCATAGTCTTTGTCTCCTGGAGTTAAAATGTAACCGGTTAATTAACTGTTGCACAACATCAGAGTATGTAATATGATGCATTAGTGGATAAATCAATTTACTGTCCAGATGATGAACACGACACCCTGTTAACATCATTAATTCATTTGATTACCAATGCTTTGCTGTTGTCACACTTCTTAATCAGTGGATTAGCAACGTGTGCGAGTCTGAGGTTGGAAGTCATGTTATTAGTTGGTGTGGAGGCTCCATGTCAGCCCACTCCAGAACAAATTGGATCCGAAGGATTTACAGCATACCTGATTGCGGCGGCTTGGGGGTAATGAGAACCTTTTAAAATGAGATTGCCTAGGGGTAGGGGCATCGCCGGAGGGCCCTAACCCCGGCTTTCCGCCACGCAGCTCTAATAGCGCTGCAGACATTTCCTGAACGCCGTAAACATCCGCTCCGCCGCTTCATATTCCCACTGCTCAGCTGGAATAAGCACACCTGCCCGTCAAGTCAAGAGGCTGCCCCCGGAGAGCCAGACCCAGGCAGGCCCACTTCAATTCAGCGGGCCTGTTGTAAATTCGGCAGCAGTCATATCAGCGCCTGGCAGCGGTTATGGCTGAGCTAATCTCCTGAAGCTTTAAACAATGCGGTTGTCAGAGGCAGGGGCTGCCAAGCCCCTCGCAGCTAAGCCCAGTCTGAGAGTGGCAAACGATCCCCAGCCCGACTCTCCTCTCCTCTCTGCTGTGCCGTCCTGCAGGACTCTGAAGTGTATTGAAATGCATCTGGGTGCTTGAAGCATGTCAACTAATACATTATTAAAGGAGCTGTTTTTGCATGCGTTTATCCCATGCACACAGTGATTCATTTGCTTTGCTTCCTGAGACATCGAGCGTATGTTCCCCCTAGAAAATGACAATAGCTGTTTTTTTTTTGGTTTTTTTTCAATCATCTCGATATTATATTAACACAATGAAGGGCACAGCGAGGCGGGCTGGAAATGAGATACCAAAGCCATCAGATAAATCACAGGTGGCCTTGTTTCATGTGCAGAATCAGTTGAGAGGAAGGACATGGTGTAAATTTTCCCACGTGTGAAAGCTCTGCCTCCCACACTTGCCACAGTTAATCATGACACTCTCATTGACACCCATAAATAGTCCAACATTTGTCAGACCACTCTGCCTCATCGTTATTCATGAGACGTGTGTGGATCTGAGATGACGCCACTGTGACTCACTAACAAAAAATACAAGTTAGTCATGGATGTGTCCAAATTGAGGCCGTACACCGGCATGAATGCAAAACCTCTTTCAGTGAAGTGATTATTATTCTTGGCTTGTGTCATTTATTAACAGCACTGTGGAGGCTTGCGTTGCATTGCATCCTTACGGTCTGTGAACAAAATGAATAGTCGGCCTACCAGTTGATCAGTGAAAAGATATGGGGCAGTGTTCTAGTTCAGGAGTCCCCAAGGAGAGAGTGGTAGAGGGAGAATTGTTGGTGCTGATCAAGTTCATGACATGCCTTTTTCTTCACATCTATCCTATAGATGGTCATGTATGTTGTATGATCACACCTGTGGCCTGTTAAAAGCTGTTGCTTATGGACTGGTGGGAAAGATTATGTGTTAGATAGAGGAAATTTGACATTGGTATGATTTACAGTAGCCAAAGACACTGTTTAAACTTTCATATTTCACCTTTTTCAGTGTGTTTTTCAATGTGTTATACTATTGTCAACAACTTTGTCATATCTGTCCATATCTGTCATTGGTAATGCTAGCATGTCAGTTTCAACTGGACATTTACCTTATTGAGATGCTTCACATTTGGAGCTGAGGTCAGAGCGTCCAGGAAACACCTGAGAGAGAATGGAGAGTCACTGTGCAAATGTCAATTAAAGATTGGCTGTCAGACCTGGGATTAAAAAGTCAAAGGAGAACTTCTTCTCTCCAGCTCTCCTCACAGAGGAGTCCACATGGGGCAGTCTGGACTAGAAAATGACAAGTAAGCAGTGCTCTGATTGTGTCATACATAGTCAGGCTTTATGAACTTATCTCACCTTGGAACCATCCAAGCCCCAAATGGTGCCATTGTTCATTAAAAATCCATCTCTACAAGATAAATCTTAAACCTCGAGTCAGTCAGGATCCACACGTTGTCAGTCCATGCAGCAAGCCGGTATTCCCATCACTTCCTAAAGGCTATGAATAATATATAGAACACAGTGTTTCTTGGCTTCATACATTGTACTAAAGTCTTGTACACTATGCCACTTTCACCTCAGGAATTACATCCAGACTCTGCAATGCTTATTTCATGCAGTATCAGCTGCTGGACTCTCACCATCCCTCTCTACAGCTGCAGCTATACTGCATCACACAGTTACTGTTGTGCCTCTGCATTTCACTAAGACAAATTCCTGTGCATTTAGTAAACTTGGCGAACACAGAGTCTGATTCTGATCCTAAAATGCTTTTTTTTTGTGAGAAAAAGGGTTCACTCAGCACTTTATGGGTTGAAAGCGTATATTGTCAACAGTTGCCAACCATTATCATTACTGTTTGATTCATGCTCACTAAACAGATCAAATCCATTCATAATCCCTTTGTTTCAGAGAGAAATTTTTCATCATTAGCATGTACTCACAACCACACTGGGTTTTTCTCATGATGAAACCCCCTCTGAAGGGATAACAAACTCAATTCAGCTCCCTGTGGAGAATGCAGCTAACTCGAGCGCTTTATTAAAATTTCAGCCACCAAATATTTATACAACAACCAGCGTTCATGAATCACAAATCTACGCAGATAGGCTCCCAGATGGAAGAGCACATAAATGAAAGAACAGAAGGCATGTGGGATAAGCTCCCTACCTGTCCTCTATTTTGACTGAATTGGGTCTAAATCTCACTGACAGCATCAAGGAAACAACAATAGCACTCATCTGCGGAAGAAAATAGCGATGGCGAAAGAGGCGGGAAAAGACAGAGAAACAAGAAAAGATTTGCAAAGGGGTTTAAACAGCTACGATGTTACATAAAAAGGAAATAGGTCGGGAACAGGGGAATCAGTGGGAATCTCTCCTCAGCGCAGGAATAAAGGAATATTAAAAAAGAAGATTCCCAAAGCAGAATTATGAATTTATGAACCCAGCACAACAGCAGCAGAGCCTGCTCGACGGGCTAAAATATTCTGCAACTTACTGATACCATGTACACAGCCAATAAGTGTGAGCATAACAAGAACACAGCTGGAAGCACAGAACAGAGCTTTAATTGCATTAAATATTCAAATGCAGTTGTATCAGCTGCCTTCGCTAACTACAACAGATAATAACTCATATTTTGTGGCAACCTGCTTTGGTTTTTCAAGAGGTAACACGTGCTAATAATCCTTGTGCAACCTTGTGAACATCCTGGACAGCATCCACAGAGTCGATGAATACAGGCATCTTGTTACATTGCTGCTATTTGCAGAATGCTTTGTATTCAGCACCCATGAATATGACATTACACTCCTGCAGTTCATTTGAGAAGATGCTCCTCTTTGTCTTGTGCTTGCACGACAAACTGGTGAAGAGTTCTGCCTCAGTAAGAAGAAGAAAGAACAAATTTACATTTCAATTTAGCAGCTGGTAATTAAGCTACACAGCAAAGCTTGGTCTGTACAGTGTGACTCAAGTTAATTGTAGATTAAAAATAAAAACCTCCCACATTATCAGCGAGAAAACTCCCCATATGGCAAAAGAGGGAAAAGTTGTTGCTCAAATACCACTGTCAGCATTGATTTGCTCTTCAAAAAGCAGCATTCTCTTTTGTCAATTCAATCTGCTGCATTATTCAAATCAAGTGATATCTATGATGATGTGATGAAGGCAAGTTTAGGCAACTGAATGTCAGCAGTTTATGTCTGTAATAATGAGCTCTTATTTCTCTTCATGAGCACTATGCCCCAAGCTGGTTGCTTTTTTTTTACTGCTCAGAAGGAGCAGTAAACTTTGTTTAACAAAATTTCATTATCATAATTCCTCTAGACACCGTGTGATATGCCATTAAACATAAACAGACCACGGAATACCTTCGCTGTCTGTTGCCTTTAACTTCACATCACTTCTTCCTAATTCAATAGCTGGACTATGGCGAAACAGCAAATGAACTGGATGAGAAGCTTATATTATTCACCTTAATTATTGTTGTCTGCAAACTGAAATCTTTTTTCCAGCTGTTATGTTGGTATCATTTGCATTAATGTGAAGAGTTACTAGTTTGTAACACATGAGCTGGACTCAAACGGACATAATTGTTTGCTATTCCTTTCATATGATATAAACAATTTAGTAATACAAACCTATTTTTAAGACTGATTAGGGCGGGTGCTGCAAACAAACAAGGACAGTGAAAAGTTGTCCGACTGATGAAAAAGTAATGCAGTGATACAGTACGTATGTCATGCTCTTTCACTTTCATGATGTACAAGTCCAAATAGAGCACTGATCCTGTCGTTAAATGGCACTGTGTGGGTTGCCACCAATTGTCCAATCTCACAGGATAGACTCCCTATTAAAAAGCAGCAGCTGGAAAATGAGCAATCTGAATGAGGGAGCCCAAGTGAGACATTACTGTGGAACGTGGGAAAGAGAAATGGTTTGCAATTTTCTTCTCCCACCTAAGACACACACGCACGCACGCACACACACACACACACACACACACACACACACACACACACACACAAACATAAACTCCCTCTATGGGCCCAGGCATCCTCTGTGCCTCATACATGAGCCTGTAACTTGTGTTTCAGTTTAAGCGACCCGTAGAGACGCCCCATGAATACACCTACAACCATTAATAAAGACATCCAGAATCCAGTGAGTCAAGGAAGGGAATTACACCACAAACTTTCTGAGGTGTTTGTTTTATTGGCTATGACACGGAAGATTGGGATATGTCAACACAATTGTGAAAAAAAGACAATTTAGATCGGTTTAAGCATACAATATCTGTATTATTGGGATGGATGAGGTACAAATGCTCTATTTGCTGGTATTGCTGAGTCGGCAAGCAGTTACAGTTAAAAGCTCACATTCATTTCAAGCCAGTGATATAATTAACTTAATATTAAAAGGAGCCATTTACTGCTTAGCTTTGTAAATCCTAGCATTCATTCTTAGAATAAAGTCGGCCACATCTTTGCAGCTGTATCATGTCGGCAACAATGTACACAAGTCTTACCTGAAAGCCATTTACTACAGCTACAGTAGTGCGAGTTGGTAACAAGGCAGATAAGTTGAAAGAAAATAAAGTTTTGGGTTGTGCCTTTGAAATGGACTTTCGGTTGTTTTGATGATGTATGGTCTCTCCCATCCAAATGATAAAGGCTAATTATAATGGGGAATGGGAACATGGCCAGAGGAGTCTCCTGGCTTTATCTTTCTGAGGGTAATATTTCTGTGGGTTTGTCTGAAATGTCTGAGAGAAAGGTCATGCAGACAGGAAGAAAGTGTGAAAAGAAAGAAGAAAAGGAGGGAGGGGGGGAGAGAGGGGGGAAGGTTATTTTCAGCCGTGATAGAGTGGGGGAAAACAACCATCTTCATTTGGTGTTGAGGAGACGCACTGCTGTTACTGCAAGACAACATGCATTTGATGAAATGAAACGCATCGATCCAGGACCATTGGACATCAGGCTCAGGCTCATTTCAAGCTGGCACAATAGACCCTTTTTTCCATGAATAAGAATCAGTGTTAATGTCCAGGCAGTTTTACTGAGAACTCTGGGTAGAATACAAGTTCCTGATAGAGATGGGCTGTCTCTCTCACTAAAGAAGACATCTTCCGGTATTTTCAAACAGTAAGCAGTCTATTCAATTTACACTCAGTCCGTATCCTTTGACCTATTTCAGCATATTTATACTACAGCAGATTATGAGAGAGTATCTTGGCAAAAGGCTTTCAAGTATATTCACTGGGGACTCGAAGCTGAACCAGCAATGTTCCACCAACTTCATATTTTAGCACAGTGTGTGGCATTTAAAAAGACTAGCTCGGGCTTATCAGGGAGCTTTTGGGATTAATAAGAGTGAGACCAAGAGAAAGCATGACTCGTTTCCCTGGGGCTTGGATAAATGAATCTGTCATTGGTCAGTCCGGGTGATTCATGGGTTTGCTGGCCACTTGTTGGTTCCCAGAATAGCCATGTTTGCTTGTAGTACCAGATGTTATACTTCTGCCTCTTTCAGGGCTTTCTTGGAACATTACAGGTGAAGAGAGACCTTGGAGTACACATGTGTATTGCAAGGATATGATGGATTTGAAAATCCTCCCTGAAGGGACCACAGTTGTCCACTTCATGCTGATATTATAGCAGCTGTGGGTTAACCTTTGGCATGCAATACAGCAGCCACAGCAGGTAGAGAAAACAGACACCACATTGTCTGTGCAAAGGGTAGAGTCTATTCAACTTCACAGAATTCAGCTACTTTCCCACGTGGAAATGTTCTTTCATGACACAAAGTTCAATTACTGTAATAGTCTGAATCAGCTACTTTAAAACTCAATTGACTCCAGCCTAACCAAAGCCGAATTTGAATGTAACTGAATCAGAATTTAATCTAATCTCACGAGGTTGCTGCCAGCCCTCAGCAAGGGTATTATGTGAATTACACATCACACAACGAATATAGTGAATATAGCAGAAGCTGACAGAGGGATGGAGATTTAAGTGCAGGGATGTTTGCTTGTTGCGGAGAAGGCTCGTTAATCCTAATTAGTGCCCCACACTAATGAAGCCATTAGCCCTGTTGTGGAGCCAGAAGCACTTTTGGCCAAGCTGCTGCTGCTGCTGCTGCTATCCATGCACTTGTTGTCATCTTGTCCTGTTTTACCTTCATGAGCGGCCTCTAATAAGAGAATACAGCTCAATATCATGCACTTTAATGTGCCAATCATGCTGTTTTTTATCGATTGTCACAGGCTATACTATATTAGATCTAAATCTAAATCTAAAAATCTAAAGAGCTCTGACCCTCATTATACACTGCAATACCCCAACTGATTGCATTTCACATGCCGCCACTGCCATGTCAATGCTGCCTTTGTGAAATTATATACATTAACCACAAATTGATTCTTGCATTAGGTGATTGTAACTCTGCATAGCATCAACTTTTGTAGCTGTGGTTTGAAAGGACATTTGTTTGTACATGAGAGGAAGGGTGACAGTTGGCCTGTAGGCTGAATAATTATTAATCTATGGGGGACCCAAACCACTAATGAATAAAAGATTGTGTTGCTTGCTTGGCAGTGGATCTGCCCATACTGCATGCTGGTGGGTAATGAAAGTCACTGGGGAAACTGTTTGGCAATCAAGCATCATCATGAGGTGGCCAAGTGTGCTACTAAATCAAACAGATGCCAAAGCACAACATAAAGTAAAATAATTCATAAGTGAATTTCATTATCACAGTCTTTACATAACCTTGTCATCGGTTATGTTCCCACTGCTCTTCAATGCAAAGTACTTAGAATACAGCAACAGCAATAGGTTGAATGTAGAAAAGAACGATTTAATGTTATGACTGCAAACATTTTATCAATCCCAAATCAATCCACTAGGCTGATGTTGTTGCTGTTGCTGCGTAAGAAACCTTTTATTCATTTATTCACTTGTTTCAACCAAATCATACCGAACCCAGTTTGACAGCCGACATTCTCAACCGTCTTGATGCTCAAGTCTCAGGAGGAACATCATGACTGCACTTGCTGTCTCACAAAAGATTGCTCCCTTCCTGCCCCGGTGCTCAAAGAAACTCCATCAAATAACAGCCTCTGCATTGCCTAGGGGCTCTGCAGCCTCACGGCACCTGTGTCTGTTTTGGAATTGGTCGGGCAGTAATGTGCATCTCCTCAGATCACGCCCGGTGTACTCCAATATCCCATCGCCTTCTTTTTCTCCATATTGATCGCCGCCCCTCCTTCTCCTCCGCTAGTAATCACTGGCTGGCAGTGAGAGGGAATGACAGCAGTTCCCCCGCTTGCATTGTGCATACGGATGAGATGCAATCTGTCTGCCATCTCCAGCTGGAAGTGCTATCTGGCGGCTGTGGGGCACAGGAGGGGAAATAACTCTGTTCTGTTCAATCATTGTTCGCTCTGGGTCCGGGTCTCTTGGACAGCGCTAAGAGCCGTAACATTCTCCTTTCACACACTCAAAGAGGAGCCTGTCCTTTAGATGAGCAGTATCCGTTCAGAGTTTCGAATTTCAGGTGATAGTCTCAGCGACCACTGGCCTCTTAGTGTCCAGCATTGGTCTGGTGTGCAGAGGGCTTATTTTCTCAATGATAGAGATGATTTTCAAAAGTTTCCAGTTGCCAGATCGCGACTGAAATTGCAATTCTGTATAGAGGGTCTGGATATTCGAACCTCAAATTGGTAATCTGCAGAGAGTAGCAGAGATGAAAGAAGTTCAAACTCGGATGTGACACCATGTGTGTTCGCCGCCACGGGATCTAATGCAGTGTATTTCTCTGCAGCGAGACCGAGAGGCTTGTTAAAGCAGCTTTTTCTGTGGGGAGTTCGATTGAAGATTCAGACTGTTTGCCATGTACATTTAAGATTCTGTCTGAGTGGCTCAACTTCAAAAAGAAATGCAGCGCCAATTCACAGTACACCCACCAGTCACTGTCAGAGCCTCCCATGCTTCTCTTTGCCTGACAGCTTTGGAGATCTTTTCTCCATCTCCCTCGCAGATTTTGATGGAAGCGTGATCATGATCTGTTCTGAGTGGCAGCATCAATTTTAAACAGTCGAGATTCAGAGTGGATGGAGATTAATTGCTCATTTTTTCCCCCTCTTGCTACCTTTCTCTTCTCGTCTCATTGATGTCAAAACAAAAATCTCTTGATATTTTTACAGTAGGGCTTTTCTCAACTGCTTTCCACAGCGTTGCCGCTGGTTTACTCATTGTTGCTTGATAAAAAACTTTCAGTAGCTGTGGTAAAACTCAAACCCAGTGTATTATTCAGGGATGTAACTGTGGGTGTCTGCTTTCTTCCTCTGTGCACTGGAGCCACAGACGGTCCGCAATGAGACTGAGATATAGGACACATGATGTTGCCTCTGTCGTGTGCGCTTTGTTGTCAAGCAAAACTGCGTCTTATGAACTTCCCAAATCCCAACCAGAATAGACAGGAGTTAGCGGATGTGTATTATTAAAGCAAAAGGGAGCGACAGTTGTTCAGATTCAAACGCGACAAACCTCACGGCTAGTTAGAAACACGGTGTCGACTCCAGTGGGTTCTGATGTTTTTGAGTTATCCCCTCGCCTCGTCCTCTCTCCCTCACCGACTCTCGCCCTCTCTCACTCTCTCTCACGCATTCTCCATTTGCACCCCGAATGTTCTCTTTCCCACCGTCTGACAGTTACACATAATCCAAGCGGGACACGAGCGGAACTTCTATTTCATCAAGTTATAAATTAGTGCTGATGCTTACTTATAATTAGCTTTCACTTTAACTGCACATTAGTTTAATAAAATGTATGGTAGGCAGTACTTATGCAATGCAATTCAAGTAGGAACCATAATGATGCGTGTGAGACAACTTTAAGATGTTTTCACAAGTGGGTTTGTCTTGTTATTAGTTGGTGAGGGGGTGGGGGAGGATGTCAATGTGTGTCAGTGGGCTCTGATCTGCAGCTAGAGGGGGGGTTATCAGCAATATCTTCTCCACAGAACAAAGCACTCCTTCCCTTTGATGGCAGTCCTAAGTTAGGAAACATGATTAAAGTGCTCTACTTTCTGCTAATCCTCTAAGGGGAAACTTGATAAATCTACTGAGCACTAAAAAGGACATGGAATGGGACGGAGGCGAAAAAGATAAAAGGGGATGGGAAGAGTGCTTTTCCAATTGTGTCTTGTCACTCATTCGTTCCATGTTAAAGGTCACTTCCAAAGGATGTATTTGGTAATTACTGAGGGAATAGGTTCAGCCAAACGCATCTAAATAATTTCCTCCCAGGTTGTCTCATCCTCGCTGTCTCGGCGATGAAAAGAGACACGCATCACATCTTTCTCTTATCTTTTCAGACTCCATGGTAAATGTTTTTCATGAAAACTGAAGTGCTGTTCTTTGCAGTTATCATCCTCATCCTGCTTCTCAACACGACTCTCTCTTCTCCTGCACCCCGAAAACCGTTTGCGGCTGTTTTAGTCTGTTTTAGTTTAGTTGTAACTGTTTCTCACTTCTTCTGAGTGAGTTCATTATTTGTGTTGTGGCTAAGCAGATGTCTTTTGTTCCAGGATTTGCGTGTTACATAATAAGCATAATCTCCCACATCTGGGTGGTATGCAACATGATGAGGTACACCTGCATGCTCCCAAATCACACAGGTCCCGGTACTGTAGTGATTTAAGACACTGCGCACACGCAACTCACTCTGCATTTATAATTCAGAGCTGAAAAAGACAGGATGTGTCTGTGGCAAGCCCAATTACATATAGTTGGGACGTATTACATCATCTGTATATGCACCGCTGCTCCTGGAGAGGATGTATCATTTCCCTGCTCTTGTCATCCGGTACCATATTACATACTCTATAAATGTCAGAGGTTTTTAATGTGCATCTGTGCTTTCTCAGGTCTGTACTGCCAAAACTGGTAGGACTTAGCATTTGAGCTATTCATCTCCATTCAGCCTACAATCCAACCTTACTCAATGAGCAGAGGAAACAAATGGCCCCATTTGAGAGGTAATGGATTGTAGTGCTGACTGGCTGTAAACGTCAGAGAATGTCGTCCGAATTATGAGATAAGACAACTATTAAGTGGAGGATTCTGCCTTCTACAACTAGGATCTATGACTTATTTTCTGTATTAGCTAATGGGTCGCTTTGTCTCAGTTTTGTAGCTTGCCAAGACAATTGACGCTGAGTGCTGTCTTTTGTGTAATGGAAATAGTCTGAACTCAAGAGGCTAATTCAATAACTCAGCATACTGTGGATTCTGTACACCTGCTGCATTGATAAGACTGCTATCTGTTCTGGTGGTATCTAACGCACACATCAACAGTGCATTTGCTATGAAAAGCTACTATAAATCACAAAAACCTTGTCTGCACAGTAACGCAACATTAGACTAACAATAGCAGGAGGTCTCTTATCCCCTCTGTCCATGTCTCTCTTAATAAAAAAACAACTCCATTTCAGAATATAATAATAATCATGTTCTCTAAAATTTCAAAAAATCATAATTCAGTCTCTGTGCCTCTGAGCCAATCATTCCATCTTTGCCAAACGCCGAGCCGGTCTGTGCATATTTTACACATGCGAGCTGTCCCAGATTCATGAAAAAGCCTGCTGGCTGATGCCATGTCAAAGAATTAAGGAGAAAAATTGAGAAAAATAAAGTGCATGCATCCCCTGCAGGGTCAGAAGGGAAAGAAAGGGGAGAGAGAGACGGCAAAAAGAGGCTGTTTGAGAGGCTGAATGGCTCTTTGGTTTTGAGGAGACGGCCACAGGATAAGCCGGTCACGTTTCCTCTCAGCCTCTGTCATGCCTCGGAGCCTCCTGGCATGCCTCTGAACTCCAGCACTGAGTCACCTGGCCGCCACAAGTCAGCACCTCCACTATAAAGAGAAGAGCACAGGGGGCCAGGGAAATGCAGGCTCTCTCTCGCTCTCTCTCTCTCCCTCTCTCTCCCTTTTTCTTATTCTTCATCCACCATCCCCCCTCTCATTTTCCCTCTAATGAAGCGCCTACACCAGACGGCAGAAAGAACACACGTAGGTGTTCCTCCACAATTCATTATTGTGTTTTCCTTTAGCAAATCCCTTTTCATTTCAATAAAAAAAACATGTGATAAAGGGTTAATTCCCAGACATAGCACTTCAGAGGATGGGCTTATTATTAACAACAAGGATGAGAAGAGGAGGAAGTGTCAGCAGGCCTGCACTGTATCTGCTGTCTCTCTGTACCTAATGCTTTGATGATCAAATGCCCCCTAGTGGTTTGATCTAGTCAACGGCAGATGAAATCCTCTGTCATCTTCTTTCAACAACCACTACTTTATCGTGACAACTCCACATCACTGTTTTTTCTCATCTATTAAAAATGCATTCACCCTCAAACATTCACCTGCATATTAAAACATCTATTGTCAACGCCGGGCCTTTAATCCCACACTCTGGGAGAGCCGTTGTTCTTGACCATGCCACAATTAGTTTTTCTATGTGAACACCATCTTGCCCCCAATATCCCAAATCTCTGCCAAAGGCATTAATGTAAATGTTGTTCTATGAATGAAGACCAGATATGGAAAATAATGGATGTTAGTGGCCTGGTTTTGGGAAGGAATCCATTCAGCTATACAACATGCTTTGTGTTCCCAGCCACAAAGCCCAGTCCCATGGGAGATGGTGTCCAGGGAATAGTTACGTTCTGTGTGTGCCAGAATCAATAGATTTGCAGCATCAAACGCACATGCAAACACAACAAGAAGGTTCCCCTATTCCTTTGTAGCCAGTGAGCATATGGGGAACCCTGGATCAAGCATGTCAGGTGATATACCCTGACACTTCCTCAAGAGGCCTTGTGACGACAGAACAATGAGAGGCAGCTTTTATGTAACCAACCCTGCAAAGTCAGCCATAAAAGCCAAAAAATATATCAATCACAGGGCACTGACACACCCATCATCACAGAGCAGCGGGGCCGGGCGGTGAAACAGGAGATCCCTCTAAAGTAGGCCATCAACTATTCATGCTGTTGTGATACACCTAGACCTATCAGGTGTGATGAGGTCTGTACAGATTCAGCCTGGCAAACTGCAGTCTCTGCTGCTTTGCCTTACAAGAATCACAGCAGGCCGTGGCGATGCTCATCCTCCCACCAGCCTTGTGAGGGGGAAGGAGTCGAGCAACGCCTCAGAGCCATTACAGAGATTGCTCAGAGGGAAGACTGTCTCCATGCATATTTCATGAAGGTATTCCAGTTTTAGGATAATTCATCAGCTGTTTTAGTAAGGCTGGGGAGAGGCACACAGGACGGCCATGGTATCTAGATCAAGAATAACACTCTATACCATTAAGGATTGCTGTACCTTTTAAAAATTAATCAATGCACTGACTGCTAATTATCGGAGTAGTTGCGGTTTCCCTGTAATGACTTTACTGACTTGTTCCCATAAATGATACAGCATAAAGAGGGCTTTGCAAGCTATCTATCCAGACAGCTTGTGCAATCTGTTGTTCACTCAGAAGCAAAGAGCAGTGACAAGCTTCCAAGCTGTGATGTTGGCATTGCAAAAGCAAACAGTGAAGCCAGCCATGGAACGGATGAAACAGCCACGAGCCTGAATTGTTAGTGATTTATTATATAAAACAAGGAAAACACACAGTTTTATAACACACTCACAAATTCAATCTATTTCCCTTAATTCTATGCATTCACACAGCTCTCAAACTTGAAGGTGCTTTATGCATAGTGCCTGGTTAATAACACTACTAGTCCATAAATAAACCATGTTAAATTGGCAGTAATCATCTACTTTTTAATTAAACTTTATTTTGGGAATCGAGGACGTGCACAGACTTATCAAGAGGCAGCTGCTCAGTCCAAAATAGGATATCTCCTCCACCATGCACACACACACACACACGCACACGCACGCACACCCACATACACACATACACACGCACACACACACACACACACACACACAATCCGAATGACTATGATTTTGATAGATAACATTGATATTGACATTGATATTGTATGCAGTAATGCGTCAGAAGGTTTGCACATGAGACTCTGAAACAAACATGAAATCAACCCATCAGTGCATTTACTATGACTGTGTTTAATAGAGTTAGTGTTTAAAATAAGCATGAACTTGACACCAAAAGATACAGAAGATCTATTGTTTTACACTATTGTCTATGGTAATATTAATCTATAACATTGCACTCAGTCCTTCAGTATTGTTACCATGTGAACAGTATGTGCCAAATTCTGGATGTAGTGAAGCATTGCACTTGTAAATTCACAAAAAACAAAAAAAACAAAAAAATCTATGCATTACAAATCCATCTATGTGCAGATTTGTTCTTGAACATGAAAATCTATGAAATTACTTTCATAGCCCCAAAACATGTAATTTACTAGTCATTTTATACCTGATTTGAATTGGGGTCCTGGTTCCCATACTGGGATTTGAGTATGTAACGGTCCTGGAGGTATAGTGATAGTAATCCAAGAAAGAATACAGGGATTAGGCAAGAATTGGGTGAATTGGGGAGAGGAGGCAAAAAATAGCCCAAACAGGCAAGATAACTGAGGAGGAGAATGACTTCCTAAGGCACCAGTAATCTCTGTGTTCATTTGACAGAGATGTAAGTTGGCTGCTTAACGATAAGAGGTCTTTCCATTGATGTCAAATACATGGGCACTGAATGTCCATATGATTCCTGAAGCTGCGGTTGTAATCAGTACGGCCAAAAGGGTACGTTCCCTGGAAGAGCATGGGACAGGGGCTTGAGCAGTGGTTAGACCCCACCTGGTGCTTACTGGGAGCATTTCCAATAGTTCTCCATGAGGCTTTGTAAGCTTTGAATTTGAGCAACATAAGCAGCAATATGGCACTTCAGCTAGATTTTGTGGAAATGTATCCAATATTATGCTGTGAGAAGGTGTTGTGGGATAGTCCATCGCTTGCCTCAGCTTTAAAGCTTTACAACAATTCATCACTAAACATCCGATAAATATTCAAGCTTGAAAATTGAACATGTTAACATATGTGCACAAATGGTAAAAAGGAAATATATTAAAATAAGGAAGGCTACATTGAAACGGGAAACCTCTGCTCCCCAAGTTTGAAATGTACTTTCAAGTTGTCTCAGAAACACTGTGTCCTAATACTTGTTGCACCTGCTGTAGTAGTTGAATACGGTGCGGTCTATCCATCTGCGGAACTTGGACACGGCGGTGTAGACTCCGGGGTACTGGGCGTCAGCGCAACCTTTTCCCCAGGACACCACGCCATAGACCCGGCCTTCACATACCAGCGGACCTCCAGAGTCTCCCTGAAACAGCAGGAACGTACTTAAGTTTGCGCATACAAATAATTTGGCCTGGTTGGCTGCTCACGTAGGTCACATTAAACATAACATACTGTATACAAAACGTATAGAAAAAAAATTCAAGAGTAGAAATGTAGGAACAAGACTCTTTTCTGTACAGTATGCACATGGTCTCTGTTGGAGCCTGACTGGTTGCACTGACAGGAGGCTATGGAAGTCAGTAATAGCAAAACAAGGAAAAACAAAAATATATACAGATCTAGAGGATATTGCACTGGGATCTGAGTGTTTTGAACACTGCAAGGGAATAAAAGAAGAAAAAAGCTGTACATATGAGTATAATACACTGTATTAATATCGAACTATACAGTCAGAAAGGAATTGAGTGTATAAGATCAGAATGATGGGATCTTTCAGACTATTTCAGACCTGAGCAGTCTTGCAAAACCTCAAAGGAAACATCATGTCTTGACTCAAAACAATCTTTGGATCTGTCCAGATGGCGACCATACACTACAGAACAGGCCGTGGTCTTACCTTACAGGCATCTTTTCCTCCAGCACTGTAACCAGCACAGATCATGTTGGCTGTGATGTTGCCGTTGAAGGACTCGCTGCTGTTGCATTTTTGCGTGGAGACGATGGGGAGCTTGACCGTGCGGAGGGAGGAGGGGATCTGGCCCCCGCTGGAGCTGGTGAATCCCCAGCCCGACACCCGGCACACTCTGCCCTCCGCTATGGAGGCGCTCTGCCTGGGCAGCGGGGCGATGGCCACAAAATTGTTCAGGTAGACCGGGGCCTTGAGCTGGAGAGACGGTGGACAATGTGAGGACCCAGCTGAACCGCATACTGAGATACAGTAGAACAAAGTGACACCCTCTCTCTCTCCCATATAGAACTACACCAATATCAGTTATGCCTTAGATAAGTGATTTCATATCAGACATACTAAGTAGTGAGAGACTTGGACTGAAAAAAAAACTTTTCTGCATATTACAGTGGCTGTTGACATACTAGATGATGCATAGTAGCCTTATGCGTGCTGTACCTTTATAAGCATGATATCGTTGTTGTTGGTGGCGCTGTTGTACTGAGGGTGCGGTATCAGAAGGTGGGGGATGAAGAACTGCTCTGTCCCCTCATACGTGCTCAGAGAGTAGTCTCCTGCCACGATCATCATTTTATCCACCCTGAGGATGAAAGAAGAAGATTACAGTCACTATGATGGAGTGCAGGGATAATAATATAAGGTGTAAAATGGAAAATCTAAAATAAGTCTACATATGGTTCTCCTTATCAACGGTATGATACCTGACGAACAGTTTTGTCCATAGCAAATCAAGCCCATATAGAGGGTTTGACTGAGTGGGTTTTCAAAGGCCAATATCGATATTTTTAGACTGAAGTTGCCAATATTTTGTGCCTATATCCAAAATCTTAAAATCTGACCATTTTCATGGCAAAAAACTACAACTATTCAGTGTTTGCCCTTGAATTGTATTCTGAAAAGCTTTTAGACCATCATGGGACACAAGAACTTTCTACTGAAATTGAGACTGAATGAAATTCTTCTAGGTCGGTTAGCAGTTTCTTGAGGCAGTGTGACCCATCACACCTGTTCAATGATAGGGGAAACTCTGGGATACATTAGGCGTTTAAATAAATAATTAATTTATATTATATATATTATATTATTATATTATTATTATTATTATTATTATATTATATTAAAACTGAATAATTAATAACATAATTAAAGAGTTTCAGAGTGTTTTTCTGTAGCTGTGGTCAGGGAGGAACCTCCATCATATGGGAGGAAGACGACACTGGCTGGCCAATTTCCAATATTTAACAAAAGACCAATATCAGTTTTCCGTCATATCTGTCTGAATGAAAAAGACAACTCTGACCAAAGTGATCTGTGTCTTTCACCATGATCATCTTTACGAATTTAGATCATGAACATTGATATCCAGTCATTTTATTTATAGGAGTGCTTCCTTCTCACCCAAGCTGTTGCTGTTTTGGAGTCTGTATGAAAGTATGTCGTCAATTAGCCTCGAGGCCATCAGATGCCTGAGTCAGATTCCAGTGCCATGGAGCTCCACACACAATGCCCCTCATTGTGAGTGCTGTGCCTGTATCACTTTCATGTACTTTCTCTCAGCCTTGATAAGTTACAGAATTGACAACCTGATATGGCTCTGCCGTCTCCTGGATCTGCTAATGAAACCCTACATAATCGCACTTACACAGAAATGTCAAGCTGAGGTCACCTTGAGTCAATGGGCCTTTTATTGTTGCTCACAACTTCCTTAAAGTTATGTGACTAATGTTCTCAGAAAACATTACAGCGAAGCTAAATCAGGACAGCTGCGGAACACAAAGGTATATAGATTGTGTTGCAGTGAAGGTATGACTCAGCTTATTTTGCCAATTTAAATCAGGTTTGAGCATGTGACTGAGGAGAGATAATGCCTGATTTTCTATAATAAACACAGAAGCCAAAAGAGCAAACATGAACTCACCCAATATTACAGTGTGCTGCGGTGAGTACCCAGTATTTGTTTATCAAGGAGCCCCCGCAGAAGTGCTGACCCCTGGTCGTCTGTACTGACACGATGTACTTGATAGAGTGTGGGGCTGGTGCATATCCTCCCACTATGCGGCCCTGCATATGCTGCTGACCTGGGGTACAGGGAGAGAAAAATAAAAAAAGAGATTGGATTTCATCTTGGAGGTAGTAGCCCATAAGGGTCTTCCACAAACCACACGGAGCAAACACACTCACAAATTGTAACATCATTACTGCCGTTGCAGCGGCGGCATGAGCAGCACACAAGTCATAAAGAAAACACCAGAGGACTTTACCGCACAGATGCTCCTTGCTTTACAGATCAATAAAAAACAATCTCCGGGGTACATGGAATCACAGGGAGCATCAGTCGGGCCCAACTGTGGCCCTCATCATCTGTCTGATGTTAACACAGAGCTGGGGGATGACACATTGATTTGATTTTGCTTTCTACTCTCTACGGAGCAGTTTGAGTCCTAGATAGAGATTTCTAGGTTGAACCCTTTCTGAGAAAGCTGGAACATCTCTCATGCTGTTCTTCGGAGGATCAGAGGAGATCCCTCAGAGACTGAACCAAGTGAATCCTTGAAGCTTCCCGGAACTTCCTGAACTTCCCTCTAAAGCCTAACGCCTACGTCAGAGATCGTATACGATACTCCTATTTCAGCCACCCATATCACTATTAAGAGGTGAGTCCACGTATGAAAATACGCGGTGACTGAGATGTTCCAGACATAGAAACACCTGAGGGATGAAAGGAATACCCTCCATTACCTTCTCAGATATTGATCCCACGCTATAATTAGCAGTAGTGGTGCGTGTGAAGAGCATAAAAGGTCATTCTATACAATACAAACAGTATCTCTTGGGTGTGCGTGAAATCAACACACACAGAGAGGTGAATTTGAAGCCATTATGCAACAGTCTATTGGATCTCCTTTTGAACTTGATGGGCCTTGAAGGCATAACATGAAATTTTCACCATCAGGTGTTCTTTGTGGCTACTGTAGTTCGTAGTATTCTGTTAAATCATCACACGGCCATCTTGGTAGGAAAATAACAGGTGGTTGTAATAAATTAACAGGTGATTATAATCAAATCACTCAGCCAATGAGCTGTGTACATGGGTAAGCACTATATTGGTAGGAAATGTATGTGCCATCATGGGAATACTATGAATACACTGGAAATGTTTGTTGTATTTTAGTTATTTAATGGTGTATTCAAATGTTAAAATGTTGTTTTTCTTAAATCAAGTGACATAATCTGCCAGTGGGGTGAGCTAACATCTCTTGTTTCAATGCAAAGTGAACTGTTTTTTTCCAGATCGTCACCTTGTTTCAAGAGATTTGTCAAAACAAGCAACACTTGGAAACAAGTGAAATCATGCCACTACATTACCTTTTTTTTGTTTTTTACTCAAATACTACATACTACTACATTAAATGACTTGTTTTCATGGGATATTTTTGCAGTGCAGTGATAAAAATCATTTAGAGTAGCCTATAGTCTGCAGCATTGTCTCTGGTGAAAGTTAGCAGCTCTGTTTAGCCCCAGATTCTAGTCTGTTCAAGATGTTTATCGGAGTCTCCTTTCTCATTTTATCTCTTTGGCATAATTGTATTTCATAAAAGGGGGTGTTGGCCACAATTGTTATTAGCTGTCATCTGTTGTTCCTGAGGTTTCAAATTCTTTTCTCATGAACAAGTGTAATTTCTGTGAACTTTTAATTTCTAAGCCTCTTTATCTTAGGAGATATCTCTATTCTACTGTGCAATAATGTGTGTCACTGGGATTTTCACTGTGCAATTTAATCTATTATTATATGCTACTGAAGTTAAGTATCAACAACTGTTGACATAGCCTGATGTTGTTGTTCTATTACTGAGTTATTCTCAACTCTTCATAATATTTAAAATATAAAATCATAGATTTATATATCCCCTATATCTCCTGTAACCCTATTGCTGTGCTTGTGTGATTCATGATTCAAAGCAATAAAAAGCTCAGTCATGCCCAGATGGCCCTGAGTCAGCAAGTATTTTGTCAAAAGACCATCTCAAGGGAGTATCAGGACTAAACGTGCTATAGATCGCAGCCAAAAGGAATGTTTTTAAGAGTTGACAGAGGGGATAACAATCACAGATACACATTCAATTTATGAATAATGACCAACTGTAGGGGTACTCAAAATTATTTTGTTTGTCAGGATGTCCTAATCATAACAAAACAGTTGAGATAAGACGTCCCAACTTTCTCAGTAACTTTCCTTTTACAATCTCAGAACTGGTAACTGAACTCAGCTGCTCAACTTCACACAAAGCCCTGTCATGCATGCATAAATAAGCTCTAAAATGGAGATAGAGAGAGAAGCTTACTTACAGCTCATAGCCAGGAGTTCCAGCAGTATACATAGTAAAAGAGAGGGCAGTTCCATGGTGAGACAATGGGGAGAGCAGTCTACACGGAGAGAGACTTTACCTGTGTGCTACAGTAGTCTAATCTTAAATGGAAGGCATCTCACCAGCACTCTCGGGTTTCTTATAGTTCCAATTTCCGTTTCCATGGTCACCTTCTCGTACTAGAACAATATATAATTGAAGCTTGCACAGCACGCCCCCTTGCCTCACCTCTTTCTTGACCTTGTTAGGCTTTACTGTACTTTCATTGTTCAAATAATAATCCAGGCTATTGTTGGCCCATTCACTGTCACGTAAAAGGTGAGCGATACTCTGTGTTTACTGTAATGTCATCAAACTGTATACTCCAAGACTTCCTCGTGTAGAGTTTTATTGCATAACTGTGCGACCACTTTGATATACTATTCCTGCCAGGTATGCCCAATATCTGACATGGATCACCTGGTGAACGCTTTAGGATCAAAGCACCTAATGTGTAATAAATGGGCCGCTGTCACACTAAATGAAAAAGAAAAGATATGGAAACGGTCTCTGCAGCTCTTTATCATGGTACCGTCTCCCCTCATTGATTTCAGCAGAAAGTATTAATGCGTTTGTATCAGACCCGGCCGGGCCATTGGTGCTCCGCATCTATTCTAAGGCCGGGCGTCATTAAAAATGGAGCACGGCTCTGGCAGGTCTCATCAGTGCCACCATCCCTCTGTGGACTTCCTGACCTCAGCTGGCTAATGGCCCTCTCTGTGCCTGATACCGCGAGCTAGCTCATCTCTCTGGAGCTCATCTCTCTGTAGCTCTCTCATCCCCCGGGTGCTGACCACTGCCTTTTTTCCACATGACCCGCTCCTCAGTCCCCGTGCTGTCATCACTGCACATGGCCGCCGCCTCCCCTGCTCTCACATTCCTCTGTCTGGCACTGGAATCAAAAGTCGATGTATATCAGGCACCTCAGCGCTCTGACCCCTGAACTCTCCTCTGTGTCTCCAAAACATTGATTTACTGGGAGATTCAAGGCTGATTAAAAATAGAAGCTTTCCTTGTGTTTTTTAAAGTGGGACCTCTGCAGATAAAAGCCTGATGTGAATACTTTTGGGGCTGGCCTCATAGAGGAGGCTTAAAATACACCAGGAGAAGGCATTCATCTCTTCCATCTGAAGTACTTGATTTGTTACCTCTCTAATACTTGACGAAGATTATCATGGGCTAAACTCACTCATATTTCAATACCCTGAAATATACTTGAGGCATACAAGTAGTCTATTCTGTGTTGTTTCATTGTGAATGACCTACACTATCAACACCAATACCAGAAATTTATAGACATTAGAAAAACATTTTTGAAGTCACAAGAAATAATTCATGATTCTGTAACACAAATGCTTCACTGGAAAGGAGACATGAACACCCTAGGATAATCTTGGTTTACACTCTTCGGACTAAGGTGGCACAAAGCGATCATCATCACTGCCATTCTCCAACAATACTGCTGACCATCAGCATTAACCTACTGATTCAGTTTCTTCCTGGCGGAGCGCTTTGGTTACAAACCTACAGTTAGAAAACCTGATTTTCCCCCAAAACTGAAACATGCCACAATTAACAATATGCAAAATGATTTCCATTTATTTAGTAAATGTTATTCCCCCCCCCAGTATCAGGCTATTACCAGAAAACAAACCATTCTAACCATTCACCTTGTTCATTACACTTTACATACAAACATAGAGGCCAAAATACTCTGCCTAATATTAGTCCTTTGATGTGAAACCAATTAAAGCAAATAGTAAATTATTCTCCCTGTCCACAGAACCAATTTATGCTAAAAAAAAATGTGTTGACCAATTTAATAATGCAGTTTAATAAAAACAATGTAATGCGTAATTATGTCACATAACTTTTGTCATATAATAAGCATGACCTAACAGTAAGATGTCCATGAAGTTTAATCACAGTATTATTTTATTATCCTGTCCTCTAGTTATAATCTCATCTCCTGCATGGTTATACCTTATCTAATTTCCTCAGTCTCTGAATTTTTGTAAATCAATGAATAATGCATTCCACTGTTGAATTTTGAAGCCATATATCTTTATCTCTATATATATCATATCATACATATCTCTAGCCAACAAACAGTGTGACAACTCAGTGAGGTATTGTAATAACTTTGCATAACAAATACAGGGGCTGCAGTACAGTAGAACCATGGCGTAGGTATAGTAGGTAGGCTACAGTAGAAGTGAACAACAGTGTAACCTATTTGTGTGACCGTGAGAAGTCAAGTAATGTGACACTAGCTGCTTCTTCTTTCACAGACAGAAAGACATCAAAGTGACCTGAATCTATTACTGTTAACAAGCCCTTTGACACAAATGCATACAGACAAGCTGATAGACTTGACCTAAACCTGTCCTCAAGCCACGTCAACATATTCTAGCCTTTTTTTCAGCCTCAAACACAATGTAAAAAGACACCAAGGTGGAGATGGAAAGCATAGGATGTATAGTTAGAGAGTACACCGAATGTACAAAACATTAGGAACGTTGTCCTGATACTGAGTTGCAGCCCCTTTTGTACAATCCACATTTCAATTGTCTCATAATATAAAAATGCTTCTCTAACTCGTCTGCTTCTCTTTATCTACATCTCCTCCTTTGTGACTGGTAGAGATTTAATAAGGGTAATCAATAAGGGATAATGGCTTTTACCTGGATTAACCTAATCAGTGTACCTGATGAAAAGAATAAGTGTCCCTAATATTTTGTACATTCAGTGTATGTTTCACTTTGGTCATCAGTATTTATGGATGTGGTTTTCTGTTCTGTACTGGTAGACATACAGTAGGCTATTGGCCAACATCTCCGCATGTTGTAACATGGTGTGATCTGTGATGTAATAGTGAGAATTAAATACGAGCTGAAATTAAAGCCCCTACATGTGGAATATTTACCTCAATATATCATTCTCAAATTCATTTTGATAGCGTAGTATAATGGCTATAATGAGACCATGACACCAAAAAAAGAGATCACGGCACAAGATTGGTTTACTCTTTGTGTTGCTCTGTTTGTGTTTGTTCTACGTCTCCCCGGGTACGATATCCTGCGAAATGTGCAGGACTGACTTACGGCACAAAGGAGGGGCTTCAACCAAACCAGGAAGAGGACTGACTCACTCTACTTTTTTTTTTTTTTTTTTTTTACTTTTTATTTATTTATTAACAAACAGCATGGTAAACAAATAGAAAAAAACATAAACAGACTGAGTCACTCTACTTGTCTGTAGGCAAACAAATACACAGAGAAGTACAGATGCTTTACAGTCCCATGGAGCCTAGGTGTGCAGTCCTGGAATAATCAGGATAACCAGGGAGTAAAGACAAGTTATCGTACAGTAGAATAGATCCACTCTACTGTTAACGCTCCTGTAGGTTAGCCGTCATTCAGTATCACAACATGGTAGCCTGTTAGCCAAAATATGTTGTTAGCATTGGGCAAACTTAATAAATTCCACACCTGTAACACAAAACTGCTTTGCTAGCTCAATCTAGCCAATCTAACCCTAACCCTAACTAAAATATTTGCCAGAATTTGTTTTTGGTCCTGAAAAGATTAGCCACTGCAGTTGCAAAGCTTAGCAACACACACTTAGCAACAAGCACCACTCAGTATGAAGTGAGAAAGCTGATGGACTGACTGATCTGAATTTGGCTCCTGATGAACACGTCGTGTAGCCTGGTAAGACCATCCTGATCACGTGACCTCACATTCTGTTTCGCTCCACAGATCAGTCTGGACTTCTAGCCGCCCACATTGATTTCAGTGGGCGGGAGTACTTGCCTTGACAGACAAACTCCTTCAGCCAATCAGCGAATCCAAATTCAAATCCAGTCGGAAGAACGGCGAAAACGTCTTTTCCGCCGAGAAACTCCGCTAGTGCATACTCTTGTTCTTGTTTAATTGTTGTTATTGAGTCTATTTCTGCAATAACTGCACTTATGGCTGTGTTTACTCTACAAACGTTAACGTTAACACTCGTTGCTTCGGGAGACGCCATTACTGTTTTGACAGCGGCGGCCTGTATTTCACGTCATCAACTACGACGCAGTCCCTGATTGGCCCGGTTACGTCATCAACTACAACGCAGTCCCTGATTGGCCCGGTTACATTGTAATTTCAGGAAATCGATGTGGGCGGCTGGAAGTCCAGACTGATCCGTGGAGCGAAACAGAATGTGAGGTCACGTGATCAGGATGGTCTTACCAGGCTACACGTCGTGTGCCGTGGGAAAAATAATTTGCCTCCTTACACAAGTTTATTCTAGTTCAATTATTCAGTTTGCATAATGACAGTTTCACGTCACCTCTTGATTTGTCAAAGATTATCTTCCCTGAACAGAAGATTCACCACTCAGATGGCCAGAGAAAACGTGCAAAATGAATAGGGGTCAATGGAGGACAAAATAACAAACCATTGCAATTTGAAGCCATTATCGGTCTATATTCTCTTATTTCTGTAAGGAATGTGTTTGTAAAATGTATAAATTTGTTGAATTCATTTGATATCATAATTTTTGAAACAATTGTGTTTTATCTTCTTATCCTATTTTTCAACACACGTACGCACGTACGTGTGTTGAAACTCATTCTCCTGGCATGGCCAGTCAGCACTGTTCAGCCACACCGCTACAGAAGCTAGGTTTTTAAAAAAAAAATCTAGATATAAAATTGAGAAACAAGTGGTCATGTGAATAATGGGATTTGCACTCAGCTCATTCCAGAACCTTGAGAAAATTAAAAGGGAAATGCTGTAGAGTCACAAAACATGATTTTAGCCATGTAGCCCGGTCATTTTAGAGCTTGTTTGTGCTTTGTAATCACCCAATTTTTAAGAAACAATGGATGAGAGTGGATAGGGAGTGGCGTATCTTCCGTTCAGGGAAGATCATTTTTGGATTTGTCACCAAAATCATCAACTTTCAAATTGTAGCTGCTGGTAGCAGCATTAAGAATGCTCTGTGCTGATTTTTTGTAATTGTGACACAACTTTGAATAATCCACATTCTCAAATGGGAAACGTATGTAAATGTAAGGTGAACCACAAAACTGAAGTGAATTGCTGTTGGCCTCTTGCTGTGGATTATGTAAGATTTCCAGTTCCATAAAGCAAAAAAAAAAACATAGACCGTGCCATTGCCTATTTTCTATCACTACTTCCTCAAGAAATTCACCTCAGAACAGTTCAGTCCGATCCCAGTTTCATCGTGACAACAAAGCCGTGGACCCTTATTCTGTCCAAATCTTGGTGATGGTGACTATGTAGAGGTGTTCAATTTCCAGTTACCTTCATTTCCCAAGGTGCAAGCAGAAAACTAAAGCCTAGAAATGCACATAATACAAGATGAGACCACAGCTTTGTCATGTACTAGGTCAGTGTCATTGTTCTGCTGTGGGATAGCCCCACTACAGAACCGAGAGACAGTGTAAACAAAAGAATTAGACAAAGATACAGTTACATTATAAAAGGAATCAGGAGAGTCTTGGCCCCACCAGTTGGAGATACCCTGAAGGTGGCTGTGTGTGGGCTGACACTGGTGAGTAGCAATCTTCATTTAATAATTGATAACCCTAATTTGTAATAAGTAATTCTCTTTGTACACTGCTGGACTGTTATCACCCAGTAATAGGATTGAGCTATTGTTATAACATTGCACTTACTAAAACAAGTAGATTGTAAACTTTTTGTCATCTTGATTAGTAGAAAATCGTTAAAGAATAACATTGATAACTGTAAGATACCTAGGTGTCAGCGTTAAATAGCTGAGACATCTCATGCATTAGGATGACTTCGTCTTCCATGTCACACAAAGATAATGGGATGCTGTCAGGATCATCTGAGCAGTGAATTACTTTGGCAAGCTATAAATCTGTATAAACTGCTGTAATTCATGTTTCCTCATTACAGGTGAAAAATAAGAAAATGGTTCAGCTGGTAAGGTCTACTGTGCTGCTACTTTTGGCTTTCTCAGTAACAGGTAAGTTCCTCAATCGCCCTAAAGGCACTATTATTCCTCAGTCCTTACTGGAAGCTATGAATTCATAGATTAGGTATAGATTGCTGAGAAAAAGAAAAAAAAAACTAAGGATGTTAGAGAACAGTCTATGACAGAATAATCCTGAATTCATTATAGATTATTTTTGCATTTACAATTACAATTATAGTTTCAATTTCCCATTTGGCAGACGCTTTTATCCAAAGCGACGTACATATGAGATTTTAATACAACACAAGATATAATACAACATTTATTGTTATGAAATCACAACTTTCACTGACTGGATAACAAAGTTACGAGTTGTCACACTGTTGCACGGTGCCATGTCACAACTATGAAATACTAAATTATTAATGAAAATCAAATGTCACTAAAGCAAGGGAAAATTGTGAGTATATATATACCGTAAATATATATATATATTGTGCCAGTGATTATGTAACCTGAATCTTTCCCACATTCACCACGGACCAGAGGACTGGCTCAGGATTTGCCTCAGAAACGTTTTTACAGACCAACTCCATTGTGTGCAGTATGTTACAGGATATGAAAACATGTTAAAAGGGTCTTTCACAGAGCATGTGACCTACATGAGAGAGAAAACAGACATGTATGCATTGTAGGAGAGTGGGACACGCAACATGATACAGCAGGTTTAGCTTGGGCGGCGTGGTCTTTAGAGCCAGTTAGGACACATTTGAAGTGAGTTTGATTTGATTTTTAGTTTCTATTTTCCTCTTATGCAGCTCACAGAAAATTTGGGTGATAAATTTCTGTAGCCTAAACCAAAAGAGCTCATATAAAACAAGGAGCAGTCCAAACGCCTGACACGTAGCCTATCCTCACTACTGTCTACAGACACATCTGCACAGAGGATTATCGGGGGCCAAGAGGTTGCGCCGTACTCCATCAAATATCAAGCATCCCTGCAGTATGAGACCAGGCAACACTACTGTGGAGGGACCCTGGTCCACCCTCAGTGGGTGGTGTCTGCCGCCCACTGCTGGAGACCGTAAGTACTGACACTGACTACAACCAGACATGGTAGAGTTCCAGTAAAGCCATCTGACGATAGGGAAATACTCAAGGCAAGGACTTCCATTCTAAGTTCTGTGAGTGTGTGTGTGTCCGTGTGTGTGTTCAAGAGAGAGAAAGTGAGTGAAAGTGAGAGAAAGAGATACATTTCGGCTTTCAAAATTGCAAGCTGCATTGTGTACAGTAGTCGTATAATACCTTTGTAAGAAATTTCTTAGGCATAAGAGACCGCAGACTATTGCCATGATCAGAGTGTGTTTTTTGTGACATTTTGGTATTTCTTATAGTTAGAGGTTAAATTCTGAGGCTCCTTATCTGACTGTGTCCGTTTTGGCCCTCAGGAGCAGTCTGATGAAGGTGGTGTTGAGTGAACACAACCTGTCCGTAGAAGAGGGTTTTGAGCAGGTCTTCAATGTCTCCAAGATATTTGTCCACAACTATAACTACAAGTCGTTCAACAACGATATCATGCTCATCAAGGTAAGCCAATAGAGAAAGATCTACGGCGAATATTGGATAGTCGCATTACAGCAGCTTTTAATGGCAGATATGGTACATAGACTTCCGCAAACCCTGTTACACACAAACACACACACACACACACAGTAGATTGCTTGGTCAGCATCTCGTAGCTGTGGCCCGTAACTTTGGTTTGTGTCACAGCTGAGTGAGCCAGCAACGCTCAATGCCTACGTCCAGCCGGTCCAGCTGCCTGATGAAAACACCCCTCAGCTCAGGCATGACACCTGCACAGTGAGCGGCTGGGGTGTGACGCAGATCTACAGTTACGTCCTCTCGCCTGTGCTACGCGCCGTGGACGTGCAGATCATCCCCTACTGCTACTACTACTACTGGGGCAGGATCACTTCGAACATGCTGTGTGCCGGCTCCCGGTTCGGAGGCAAAGACTCCTGCCAGGTACAAAAAGAGCACTTAAATGTATGATGGAAAGTGAAAACAACAGACATTCAGTGAGATGAAAAATTCTGTGAGATACAATAAATAGCAGTGTGCAATAACATTCAACGCAGGGATAGCGAGAATCTCACAGAAGCACCAAAGGGCCTCGTTTGTTCATCAGCTGTCCTTTGTCTTGGCGTTCCACAGGGCGACTCAGGTGGTCCCCTCATCTGCAATGGCTACTTCGAGGGCATCGTCTCATGGGGTATCAGCTGTGCCAACCCATACTTCCCTGGGGTCTACACCAAAGTGAGGCAGTACTCCAGGTGGATCAACTGGGTTATCAGCAATGACAGATCCTAAACAGTCAGCGGCACCCCGGCAGAGAGGGGCTTCTGGATTGATTCTTTTAGGTCGCTACTGAAAACACGCTACTTTTCTAAACTTGTACTCAGCCAGCTCGTTCAATTTCTTTTTGTCTTCTGTGTCGTCTTGCAAATGTTAGTTTCTCATGTGTACGGTAGTCCAAGGTGATTTCTGAACTGCTGCACAGGTCCCAACAGAGCCAGCAGCATCACTCAACCTGCTCGACTTCATTATTAATTGCTTTCTGTCTGTTTTCTGTACAATGCTAAATGTTATGATGTTAATTGTATCTACTGTATAGTTTAACTGTGATTTCTAAAACTGTCAAGGAAGGCTATAAGAAGCCAGTGTTACCAGCCATCTGGGTTTCTGGAAATATGTTAATATGTTAATAATTCAAACTGTTCATTGCCTCATAACAATTAATATTTGTTCTGTTGTTGACAAACAGTTTGTAACTCTGATAGGGACAGTGCTACAAAGATATATTATTATTATGATTATTATTATTAATATTATTATATAGTATATCGTTTTTTAAACCCACTTTTATTTGTCCCAGTGTTTAACACCTAAATCTGAGCAGCACATTAGACTTGATTAAAGGAATGAGACTGCAAAGTTGAAGCGGAAAAGCAATGATAAGAAGTAGCTTGTTGGCCAGAATTGGTAACTATGGGATGAACTATGTCTCCAGTTTAGGAAACAAAAATGCCTTACTTAAGATGCTAATGAGGCCTTTACAGAAATCATAGTAGTATTGGCACATGTTCTGTCAGAGGTCAATTTAAGGACATCACACCAAAGAATTGGATCTTTATATGACTAATGTAAAAAATGTGATTAGTGATACATGTTTTAATCTTGCCGCAAGCATTGAACGAATCAATTATTCTGTCTTCATTAATTAAATACCATTGGAACATTCATGGCGACAATAAAGATTAATTGTTTTTCTTATGTTGGCGGCTATCTGTTTGTCACGATCTCTGCCCCTGCCATCACAAGAGCAGCATGAGCCAATGAATGCGCTTCTTACACTTTGAAACAGCAACATCTCATTACATACGCTACACTTACCCTAAAGAGCTTCGGGCCGTCCCATCCAGACCACGTGTGACACAGCTGCGGGGACAGGCACCAACCAGCAATCCCAGTGCCTCCTGAAAAGCCCAATTGTTCGCTATCCTTTCACTCTCTCTCTTCCCGCTCTCTCTCTCTCTCTCCTTCTGTCTCTCACTCTCCTTAAAACACCAACAAAGAGACCCACTAACACTGAACTAAAATAGCTGATATGGCAAACCTGGAGAGCGGTGAGCGCTGGGTGACTGAAGCAGTCGCAGAAGCCAGTAGACTCCCCACTGAGGCGGACAACTGGATCAAACCTCTCATTCACAAATCCCAGAAGGCCAAAGAGTTTGCCTACTGTCCTTACAGCAAGTTCAGAGTAGGAGCGGCCCTTATGGCACACGATGGAACAGTCTTCACAGGTACAGTATCATTTCTGATCGTGCATTTTCAAATTGTTATGCGTAACAAAATGATACTTCTATCATGCTGACACATTGCTGCACCAATCACATTCAAACAAGTCAATGAGGCGGTCTTTATAATCTGACAGCTCACACCGCTGATCATTCATGCCACTGCTGCTGTTGACCCAAGTCGATGCAAACTCCCTCCACCACCCCGACCTCCTCCTGCTATTCTCTGTTCACAGGATGCTTGTGCAAGCTATCTCCGAATTATGTCTGGTTTTATGTTGATTTTCATATTATTAATGATATGTCTACTATGCCTTGGGGGGTTTATTGCGCAGAATCTCTCACATGCTGCTTGGATTCATTTGGGGAGCATCCTCAAGAGCAGAGCCTTTTCCGCCAAATACAACTGTATAACCATTTGTGCTATAAATGGTCCAAACTCCTTTGACGTAAGTGTCTCTGACTGAACTGGTTTATTTTGTGGAAAACAGGAAATTGTGTGCAAAAATGTTTCTGTTGCTGATGTACGTTAGTTGTGATAAACGACACAGACTAACATGCTGATTTGGCTGGCTGTTACTACAACCAGAGGTGTCAAGTCAGTCTCAAGTCTTGAGGCACAAGTCTCAAGTCAAGTCCCAAGTCTAAATGTAGATTACTAAATCAAGTTCAAGTCAAATCCATGTCATTAATGTCAAGTCTCAAGTCTAAATGTAGAATAGCAAGTCAAGTCAGAACAAATTAAGAGTCCAGTATCAATTTAATATCTTAAAGAAAACAAAATATCTAAGATTTTTCAATGCTGTATGGTTTTAATAGGATAGAAACTTGGTAAGAGCATCATGAGTTTGATTTCTATAATCAGTTTCAACTACAATAAATTCAATCATTCCATACAATCAAAGTACAAGTCAAAGTCAAGTCCCAAGTCACCCAGAACCCAACTCAAGTCAAGTCTCAAGTCTTCTCTCCATGCATCAAGTCAAGTCTCAAGCAGTTAAAATTGTGACTCGATTCCCCATCTCTGACTACAACTGTTAAGATTTGTGCAGGCTTCAGCCTAAGCTTGAATGAGCACTGATCACAGCTCTTAGTCATTTAAAGAGCATATTTCAGAATATGTGAATTTTTGTGAAGTCACCAAGGACTCAAACAAATCTACTATATGAACAAGCAAACAACTGTACCTCATTGATTACAGGCAGTGTGAAACACCTTGACCAATCATTGTCACTGAGCCAGAAGCAGCCCTTGTAAATTGGTACTGCAATTTAAGTTAAGTTTAAGAAGAGGCCCGTTATGATGACTATTCCTTGAACTCTTAAAAATAACCTCTTTTCTATTTTTCAACAGGTTGCAATGTGGAGAATGCATGCTACAACGTTGGTGTCTGTGCAGAGAGGACAGCTATAACCAAGGCTGTGTCTGAAGGACACAGGAGTTTTAAGGCTATAGCCATCGCCAGGTAGCCTACTTTATTCATGACCTCTTTCCTGCATACCTTTAAGTTGAGGTAAATATTCGCTGATCAGTGTGTCTAGACAACTATTGATTCATTTTTTCCTCCATAGGATTTAGTCCACAATATAACTGAGACACTGAGTAAAAGGCTTCTTGCTATTTAAACAACTGCACTGTTACTGAGGGAACAGATTTGTTTGTTAAAGCATCTGTATGGAATGGACTGTTGTAGAAAAAATTCCCTTACAAAAAAGTGACATGTAGAAACTTACTTCAGATGTGAAAATTTCAATTTCTAGATGAAGTGTTTTTTCCACATGTGAACTTTTTTTTTCACATTTTCACATGTCGTTAGGTATGTAAATGTTTGTTGCACATGTGAAGAGACAATTCACAGTAGAAATACATGACAATACATTGTAACACAACGTGTCGTTATTAACATATCCTGTGTTGAAAAGTAACACAAGTGTGTGTAGTCCCAAAGAAGACACACAGATGTGTTAAAATGACACATCTTTCTTAAGCGTGTATGAAAACCACATGTGCTTTGAATTCACATGTGGGTTTTCTCATATAACTTTTGACAAGGATGGCTACAGTACTGTGACACAGGTGACATTATAGTTTGTTGCTACTTAATAAGTGAGAGAGCACACTATGCCATTAAATAGTATGACTTTCTGCAGTGACCTGGAGGATGAGTTCATCTCTCCTTGTGGTGGCTGCCGACAGTTTATGAGAGAGGTAATGTATGTCTACGGTTTATTCAGCATAAAAACAACTCTATTAATTATACTGCTCCCAACAAGTGTGTTACTGTTTATAAAGGCATTGATTTATTCCCTCCACGTTCCATCAGAAATACTGGTAGAAATAACAAAACCCTCTTATAAGTACACAGACACTATGCATATGCCATAGCCTGTTGAAACTCTGGGTTTTGCCCTGATCAAAACTCACCTCTCCCCATTCAGTTCGGTGATCAGTGGTCTGTCTTCTTGTCCAAGCCGGATGGATCCTACATCGACATGACGGTAGAAGAACTGCTTCCAGTGTCATTTAGTCCTGATGACCTGAAGAAAAAGAGAGTTTCCAACACACAGAATGGGTCAACATGACAGACTTTCCAAAAAGGAACTGATAAAAGCCCATATGGCTATTACATACAGCCTACAGCAGTGTTTTCCCAAAGTGGGGTCCGTAAGGGGGTTCCCAGCAAAATGAGGAATAAATTCACTGTTATTTCATTCATTTGAAGCTAGGTCAGTGAAAGGATGTTATAGGAATGACTTTTCCAATTCGAGGTTTCACTGCTCACACACCCCACCTACAGTATAGACAGTTGTCCAGCTCTGTGCAAAATCATATCCAACAAAAACCTTCTAAGATAGGAAACCTCAGACAAAAGGACATGGATATGTACTTGTTTGGCCTCTTTAGTCATCTCTTATGTATATAGAAATTGTAATGATTTAAAACACGTGCAGAACTAATTTACAAATAACATAAAAAGTGTATTTCCTTTCCATTTATAATAGTGGATGTGATATTTACAACAGACTGCTAATAATATCAGAGATGTTAACATCCAGTAACATTTAGTCGATAATATCATTGTGTGTGAAGTGAGGGACATTGCTGAATTTTTGTGATGCCCAGCTATGCGTGTCAGTCAGACCAGAACCGTTCATGTATGTTAAATAAAAAGGCTAGTAAATTAAATGTATGTATGTGAGTTTGTGTCAGAGCTTCTCTTCTAGCCAAATATCTATCTTTAGGGGTCCAAGCATTGCAGCTTGCTGTGAGGTCAAATAGGTAATTCTGCCAAAATTGCAGAATTCTGCAATTCTGAACAACCTGAACATATGCTTCTTCTTCTGAATTTCTAATATTCACTGAAATTGGTTGGACAACATCACTGATATCAGGTGACAGCAAGTGACTTGCATGGTAAGCTGATGTGGTAAGCTTATTTTGTTCATTTATTTCTATATTCTAGCACAAATACACTACCAGTCAGAGGTTTGGACACACACATTTTTCTTTATTTTTACTATTTTTCACATTTTAGGATAATAGTAAAGACACCAAAACTATGAAATAACACAAATTGAATTATGCAGTGACCAAAAAAGTGTTAAACAAATGTTTCACATCTAGTTTTAGTATTTTTGGAAGGGGTGGTATTTTTTAAGGTAAGTTTCGAACAGGTATTTTCAATATTTTTCACTCATTGTCTAACACAAGCAATGAAATATATACTATGCATAAGATATGAGCTCCCAGCAGCAGGTTGGCTGTTCTCCCATGGCTGGGGAGTCCTCTTTTAGTCTCCCAGCCCAGGATTTCCAGGTCATCAGAGGAGGCTTGATCTCGTCCGGGACCTCTAACTACTTGGTGCAGGCCTTCCTGGGGGAGGGCACATTCGGAAAGGTCGCCAAGTGCCTGAAGGCAGACACCAATCAAATGGTTGCTGTTAAGATCATCAGGCAAAACCTGGAATTAATGTCTCAGGCAGAGGAAGAGGTGAAGCAGAAATTGTGTTTATCAAAATTTCAGTTATAAGACGCTTAAAAAAAACACTGTGTATTTACATCAGATCCCTCCCTAATTATCTCATATATAACCCAGGAGGCCATCCTCAGAAAGCTGAAGGCTTTGGACCCAGACAGGTGTAATTTTGTGAGATGGTATGACTCCTTCATCCACAACGGACACATCTGTCTGGAGTTTGAGATGCTGGATATGATTCTGTATGAATTCATGGAGCAGCGAGCTTTCCAGTCTCTTCCCCTGAAAGAGATTCGTCCCATTCTGCACCAGGTATTTTGAACTTTCTTCTTTGCTATCGTGATGCCAACATACTGTATTTATACACATATAACTATTATAAGCACTTTTGCACTGACTACTTGCAGTAAATGTTGCAGTTTGGCTCCATCCACAAGATAAAATATTTGGAAAATTCAAAAGTCAGCCATCAAAAGTTAGAGGGAATGGTTTGGTGGCTTGTTGGTTTAGAGACACTAGAGTTTTGTAATATAATATACAAATATTTCATAATGACTGTTCAGGGAAGAATTGTCTGCAGTATTAATGCTAAATACATGGATGAAGGGGGACTACTACAATGACTATCATTGTAAACAATTCTAAAATGACAATAATGCAATATAGTTGACCTTCTGATGAAATTGTTTTTTCATGACTTCAGATGGCCACAGCTCTACACCATCTCAGGAGCATAGGAATAATCCATGCAGACCTGAAACCTGAAAATATAATGATGGTGGACCGTCACCAGCAGCCTCTGAAGGTCAAAATAATTGACTTTGGCATAGCCCTCAAGTCCTCAGAAGCGATGGTGGGGTTGTGCGTCCAGACCCTGTGGTACAGGTGAGTAACTGACAGCGTGGCAGAGCTCTGGTTCTAGTTTTTACAGCCAATGTAATGTGTTCCTGTTCCTCTTCTCCCAGGTCTCCAGAGATCATGTTGGGGCTTCCGTTCACGGAGGCCATCGACGTGTGGTCTCTGGGCTGCGTGGCCGCCGAGCTGTTCCTCGGCCATGCGCTCTACCGTGGGGACTGCGAGTATAACATGGTCAGTGTTGCACTTAAAAAGTCAATTTTAAGATGTCTTTTAATCCTGTATTCTGTCATAAAATCTCCGATGCGGTTTCATTTGTTTCTAGAATTTCCATTTTACTACGGAACTCAGTGAAATTGCACCCTCTGTCAGGGCCCAAGTCTTGATATGTGATGAGACTTTATTTTGTGTCTCCAGATAAAATACATTATGCACACTCATGGTCGGCTGCCAAGTCACCTGCTCAACTCTGGAGTGAAAACCAGCTGTTTTTTCCGCAGACGCATCCATGCCCACAACCATCCCTGGAGACTCAAGGTACCAGCACTCCTTTACTCTCATCTAGCTGGCCTACGTCTGAAATGTCTGTCTATTTGTCTTTCTGTCTGTCTTTCTTTCTGTCTGTGCTATTCACTGTATTCAGGATAGAGTAGCTAACTAGAACATTGTATATTTTTAGATTCCAGTTGTGTATGGGCGTGTGAGCTCGATCCAGCGTCAGTTCAACT
This sequence comes from Centroberyx gerrardi, assembly GCF_048128805.1. Classification (NCBI taxonomy): domain Eukaryota; kingdom Metazoa; phylum Chordata; class Actinopteri; order Beryciformes; family Berycidae; genus Centroberyx; species Centroberyx gerrardi. Next base: position 20,826,922 of record NC_136010.1, on the reverse strand, counting down.
CGCTGGACGATCTTGAGCAGGTAGGTGGTCTCTTTTGACTAAGAGTGCTCCGATCGATCGGCCACCGATCGTTATCGGCCGATATTCGTTCTAAATAGTTTGATCGGTGGTCTCTATAAAGGCCGATCAGAAGCGCCGATCAGATGACGCAAAACACGCGAGACAATTTCTCTACGCGCCGCAAAAATGGCTTCACCGGTCTGGCAGTTCTACCAGGTGTCTGAAAAAGACAATACATTTGCAAAAATGTTAGGGAGAGAGGACTTGGGAAGAGATCCAAACTCACTCTCACTCTCTCTCTCTCTCTCTCTCTCTCTCTCTCTCGCTCTCTCTCTCTCTCTCTCTGTGTGTGTCGCGCTCTCTCTCGCTCTCGCTCACTCTCTCTCTCTCTCTCTCTCTCTCTCTCTGTGTCGCGCTCTCTCTCGCTCTCGCTCACTCTCTCTCTCTCTCTCTCTCTCTCTCTCTCTCTTTATAAAATTTTATTTATTTTATTCCACAGGAAAGCTATATTTGCTGGTTTAAGTTGTGTCTCTAAGAGAGAGTGGAATATGTTGCACATGTTGCCTGCCAATAAACAGTTGTCAATTCATGATACTTTCTCATCTCTTAATTTTAATACTTAATATACAATGTTGTTAAGAATAGTACAATAAATAAATAATGCTACACGATGAATAGAAGGCTTTAAATAGACCCCGTGATCGGTGATCGGTATCGGCCGATACTGCTTCCAGCAATCGGTGATCGGTGATCGGCCCCAAAAATCCTGATCGGAGCACCCTTACTTTTGACCAATCAACTTTTAGGACTTGAACAAGAGGACGTTTCACGCAAATATCTTACAATGAAAAGCATCTCAAGGAAAGTGATTTGAGATATTCTGACCTTTTTGGTTTATTCTACTTCCAGCTCAAGCCAATCTGTTATCCAGAGGCCATAGACAGCATGGCAGACGCGGATGACCGGCACAAATTTGTGCATTTGTTAAAACAGATGCTGCAGCTGGATGCCACTGACAGAATTCCACCCAGTCAGGTTCTGCTGCATCCATTTGTAACCATGAGCCACCTTGTGAACCGCGTCCACCACAGCTCCCAGTAAGTCTGTGTTAACATGCTGTGTATATATGTGTACTGAAGTGGGTGGATGATGTTGGTTGATTCAATGATTGATTATCTTCCAGTGTGAAGTCGTGCTTTGACACAATGGCCATCTGTGAGAATCAGAGCCTGACCTCTGACAGTGGGGAGGCAGTGGCTCCATCCACCCAGCGGCCACGCCTTCACCAGCAGGCCTCCTCCAACACCGCCAGCCTGGCCCAAAACAGTGCCCAGGTTCACCCTGCTGAGCTGACGAGGCAGGAGCGTCCCCTCCTCCAGGACATTGTGGCAACATCCAAGCCACTGTTGCTCAGCAACGCTGCTGAGGCCCAGGTCAAGTCTCGGGGCAAAAGGAAGAGGGTCGACGTTGGAACTGGAGAGAGTGGCAACAGGTAGGTGTATCATCTCCCTATATTGATTAGATCTGTGTATATATGTGTACTGAAGTGGGTGGATGATGTTGGTTGATTCAATGATTGATTATCTTCCAGCTTTGACACAATGGCCATCTGTAAGGATCAGAGCCTGACCTCTGACAGTGGGGAGGCAGTGGCTCCATCCACCCAGCGGCCACGCCTTCACCAGCAGGCCTCCTCCAACACCGCCAGCCTGGCCCAGAACAGTGCCCAGGTTCACCCTGCTGAGCTGACGAGGCAGGAGCGTCCCCTCCTCCAGGACATTGTGGCAACATCCAAGCCACTGTTGCTCAGCAACCCTGCTGAGGCCCAGGTCAAGTCTCGGGGCAAAAGGAAGAGGGTTGATGTTGGAACTGGAGAGAGTGGCAACAGGTAGGTGTATCATCTCCCTATATTGATTAGATCTGCTTAGATCTGTTTAAACTGATTATACTGTTGAGCTTCAAAAGATTCAAACAACTTTTGATCTAAACAGGAGCTCAAACAACAATACTCCAAAAGAAAAGAGAAGGAGGAGAAGAAAGATGGATGTGGTGAAGACAGACAGAGGTAAGTTACAGCAACACACAACGTTGGGGGTCAGTTCAATTTCAATCAATTCAGGAACTGCATTTTCAAAATTGAATCTTTTGCCATAAATTGTCATTATGTCTGATAATAAACTTATTGGGAATGATGATCTACCATTATCATGTCAATTACAGTTTCCACTTGCGTTTTGACTTTTCACTGTGTACTGAAAGGGAACTGACCCATTCCTTCAATCAGGTGTAGCTTTGCATTGGTTTTCAATGATTTTCAAATAGTACAGTGATGTTTGTTACTCAGGGACTTGTTATTTGAACATTGCTGCATTACAAATTTATGGAATCAGTAAATTAACCTTATGCATGCCATTGCTCAGCAACACCAGAGTGACTTCACCCACCATGACTGCCACCCCAGCCAGTCCCCACCTCGTCCCACCTGTCCGTGCAGCTCAGGACAACAGAGCCATGGACCAGGCTGACGCCAGCAGGTCCACTTCGCTGGCTGGCCCCTTTTCCACTGTGGGCACTTGCCAATAGTTCCAAGGATCCTGACCCAGTCCTAGTTTACTGTGACTGTGAGAATTTAAATTCAGTGAATACCATTTTAACTAAACATTTATTTGCAGAATATCATTTTTTTCTTACCGAACCATAGGCGTGCACTGGGGGGGACATACAGTATGCCCCTGCCCTTTTGTTCTAGGTGTCCTTTTCAGATTGAGATACTGAGATAGAGTTTTTAAAGGGGCATTGTTAACCCTGATCACCTGAGGAGCTATAAGCTAAAAGGGGCTTATAACCACTCTAAGGGCATTCATACTGCAGTATGTCCATTATATGTAGGCTTTTTCAAACCTGGCACACATGCCTTACCTCTCTTCAACAGCTTACATTGGTCAGCAGTGAGCATTTAAGGCCACATGAATGTTTTCATCCTCTCTTTAAAATCATAAGACGCGTGCCCCCTTCTCTTATCCAATAAAATGTCAAGCACCTTCTGATGAAAGCACCTTCTGATGAAAGCTCCTTCTGATGCCAAACTACATTCAGAGACAACTATTAGGGTTGGTATGGAACCATGGTTTCAAACCTAAGCCTACACCTATTTCACTCATCTAATATTTTACACCGTTAATTGATATGATTACTTTTGGTCTGAATATGGGCGTTATCTTTTTTTAAGCAGCCAAGTGTAGTTTCACCTGTAATTCTTAAGGGCAAAAAGAGCTGAGCATTGACTCCTATTGATAGAACAGTGCAACTGCATGAAGGTGGAAATTTCAATTACTGAATACCAACACTAGCTATTTTTTCTTAGTTTCTGGAAAATGGAACAGTAAACTATCTTGCTAAACAAAGAAACTACTTTATTAGGGTCCTATTTGACACTTCAGAGTTGTCCAATTTCATATTATATGAAAGCAGATTTTCAAAAATGTCTCCCCAGGGGAATATGCTCCAGAACACCCTAGCATTTCTGGGTAAATTCCTTTTTAAACATTTTTTTTTTTGGCATTTCTGCTTTATTAGAAATGCCATCCTAATCCTATCCTAATGTGAATGTGAATCTATATAGGACCTTGACAAGAAGGAATTGTTTTGGAAGCCCTGTCCGAGAGCGAAAACAGTTTTGTTGGTTAAGTGCTTAACTGTAATCCTGTATGTTTTTTTTAATTCATTATTTAGTGTCAATTAACGCTAAACTATCTACAAACCGTGTCCTTGTTCCTAATTTCTGCCTCCTCAGTATTTCTACCTCATTAGCAAAATATTTTGTACTATACCTTTAATTCAAAATCAGGTCAAGAAAGGTCACCTGACATCCCACGCATGCTCAGTAGCGGCTGCTGCTTTGTTTACATAATAGGTTGTCCTTGCTGAGATGGTCGAGGGTTGACTGACAGTTGGAGAAACGGGTACCAAATACAGCACAAAGTTTACCGTTTACGGGTAAAACATGTCTGTAAAACACGCCATTAGCCGGGGGCTTGAGTTGGGGCGCTCGGTCTTTCAGCTGGGTCTCCTCAAACCGGTCGGCCGAGTCGCAGCAAAGCTCCGAGCTGACCGTCTCCGTGTCGGCCAACCGGGCCGCACCGTTCAGCCTCAGGCTTTCCTGCCGTCTCGGTACCGGTATTTTCGCACCTCTCTGAGGGGCTTCGCTGCTCAGCTACAGTCCGCCGGTTTCAGTAGGAGGTTTGGGTCCGGGTCTCCACGAAACAGGGCAGTGTTTTTGGCTTTTGGTCTCGGTGTGGGACTAATCGAACAACAGCTTGAGGATGACAGGAGCAGTGCAGCGACATGCCAGGAGATCCAGGTATGGGAAATCAGCAATGGGAGAGAAAGAGATGTAGTCTGATTGTCCATTTACTGCCAGCCAGGCGCATTTCTGGTGAACGGCAGTGGCTGTAGTTTGATAATTGTGTAGGTAAGGTGCATTTAAAAGAATATTGCTGAGACTAATAGTAACAATAATGGGTTTTTTTTATTGATCTCTATGAGGAAATTCACTGCTCACTTGCCTCCTTCAGGGAGGTTAGTGCGCAGGTTCAGCTACAGATCAGCACTGGTAGGGATTCACTGACTTGCTCAAAGGCACTTCAGCAGGTGAGATGCATGCCGATACAGGGCTTGAACCCGGGTCGTCCGGTTGAAGGACAGTCTAGGCCACTGCCACCCACCTGCTCTTCACTATTCTCCTAGTGCATTTTCTTCCTGCCAATACGGCCTCTTTCTATTCATTCTGGTTTGGCTATCACAGAGTATGATTATGCATTTAAAAATATAGTGAGACCTGTCAGTTTTGGGGCCAATTTGACTTGATGCAGCTACATCCACTTTTCATAATGTAGAACAAACCAGATTACTCTCCACCCGCAGGCTGTATTCAGGAAGAAAAAGTTCCAGAGCCCGCTCAAGCCATTCACCTCTGGATACAAGCTGGAGGATTATGTTATTGGGAAACAGATTGGGAAAGGTTCCAATGCAGCTGTGTATGAGGCTGCAGCTCCGTTTGCCCGACCCAAAGAGAACGACAACAAGTGCTCCGTGGTGGAACTGAGGGAAGATGAAGACGAAGGGGAGACGGCTTGTTCTGTGAGATGCTGCTCTCTAAGAAACTTCCCTCTGGCTGTCAAGATGATGTGGAACTTTGGGGTGCGTATTCTGTAATATTTCGATATTCCTCCACAAAGATTTGGTTCCCAAGGATGTCCCCGCTATTTTAGCCAATCTGGGAAAATAGATGTCTGGCAGGCACTCATAAGTAGTGAAGATATTACTGTTAGATGCCTTTGACCCTGTGTTCATTTGCAGACAGGGTCATCAAGCGAGGCCATACTGAGATCCATGTCGCAGGAGCTGGTGCCTGCTGGGCCACTCGCCTTAAAGCAGGAAAAAGAGCAAATTACTCTGGATGGGTAAGTTAAATATACATATGTGTTTAATCGTGAGGGGATAAAGGCCTATTTTCAGTGTTTAGTTCTGGAGTGCTGGACAGAGTGACATGAATAGCTGTGACCTCTCTTCATGCAGACATTTTGGAGTCCTGCCCAAGAGAGTGTCAGCACACCCTAATGTGATCAGAGTGTACCGAGCTTTCACAGCGGACGTCCCATTGCTGCCCGGTGCCCAGGAAGAGTATCCAGATGTACTGCCAGCCAGGCTTAACCCCGCCGGTCTGGGCAACAACCGCACCCTGTTCCTGGTCATGAAGAAGTAAGAACTGCCATCATTCGCCCTCTTGGTCACATCTCATTCAGGATGTCAATCAAATTGCTTTAATAAATATATCCAACTTCTGCTTATGTGGGGTGTGTCAAAACTAAAGGCATTCGGGTCAGTTTTTAAAGTGCTTCTCGCAGGTCATTCTCAGTCACTGGCCCTGTTTATAGATGTAGCACTAGTGGCCTGTCCTCTGTGCCGTAGCTATCCCTGCACGCTGCGTCAGTACCTGGAGGTGTCGGCGCCAGGCCGAAGGCAGGGCTCCCTGATGCTGCTGCAGCTGCTGGAGGGGGTGGACCATCTGTGCAGACAGGGCGTCGCTCACAGGGATCTCAAGCCGGACAACGTGCTGTTGGAGTTCGACTCAGGTCAGAGAGTGTGTTCAGTCAATGAAAGAACAGCCTAAACAAACAAGCAAACAGAAAGGATTATTACATTACTTTGAGATATGGTTCCATCAATTCTGTGTTAAATCTTTTATCGATTTCCACATTTTCCAGGTGGTTGCCCTCGTTTAGTGATCACTGACTTTGGCTGCTGCCTGTCCCAGAGCGACTCTACTCTACAGCTGCCCTTCAACAGCGTGTGGGTCAACAGAGGAGGGAATGCCTACCTAATGGCACCTGAGGTAGGAATAAGCAGCTCTTTATTGTTATGGTACACGGAGAGTGTGTGTTTTGGCCTCTGGGATCACACATACATACACACGCATATACTTGTATATGTGCGTATATACATCGTTTGTGTAACTTATGTCTGAGCCACCACATATCCTTGGGAAGTACTGAACTTATGGCAATACTATTCAAGAGGGTATTCTTTATGATTTTGTGTATAATGATAGCACACTTAGCTATGAGGTGCAGCAAAGTTGGCAGCATTGAATCACCCATAATCACAGTTAAAGCCGGCCTCAAAGATATAGGCTACCAATGCATTTGTACTTTCTAAAAAGTTTTCTTCAAGCTAGTGTGCATAAGAATAAAAAAAACAAGAGAAAGCCGGAAAGATTTCTAACTACCTTCATGGTTACCACTAGAGTTAGCAGAGGAACAAATTAGAGTTACAAAGGTGGCCATGCTTTATGGGAATTGTCTTTAATCAATGAAATGGTTTGGCCTAAACTTCCTGTTTACAATGACTGTGTGGGAACGACACACACACACACACACACACACACACACACACACACACACACACACACAGTGAAGTTTGACACACCTACCATGGTTTCAAGTCAAAGTGCTTGGACACTTATGGAGAAACACATACGATTTAATATGTCCGTTCTTTTTTTTACATTTATTTTAAAAAATCCAACGGGTTATTAAAATGTACGGAAAGGAAAGGAGTACCGAGTAAGGAAAGCTACTGAAAATGAACTGAAATATTGTCTCCCTTTATAACGCTACAGTAAAGCTCCACCATTTCTGATGAATTGTCTATCCGAAGGTGGCCACTGCGGTTCCAGGATGTGGTGTGGTCATTGATTATAGCAAGGCAGACGCCTGGGCTGTGGGTGCCATCGCCTATGAGATATTCGGACAGCGGAACCCATTCGATCGAGCGGTGGGGCTGGAGAGCAGGAGTTATCAGGAGAAGCAGCTTCCTCCTCCGCCTTCCGGCGTTCCAGCTGACGTGCAGCTGGTGATCCGATTACTCCTGAGGAGGAACCCAAACAAGGTGCAGCAGGAGCAGGCTCTATCATGGTGGATGTGGTTGGACAGGGTGTCTGCAGGTCCTGATTTAAGTCTTAAAATGACTTAAATCATGTTATCTAAATTCAACACCTTGAAAAAGTTTTGAATGCAGTTAAACATAGAATTTTAAGCCTAAAATTCAATTTTGGAGGGCTTAAAAATGTTGTGGTTTCTTGGTGTGCTGTTTTTCTGGTGAGAAGTTAGCCCACTCCTGCAGAACTATATGGTCTACAGGGTCTTCATTTTCACATTTATTTTAAAATTGATCATTCTAACTGGCATGAAAATGTTGTTAAATTTAACTTGATGAATCTTCCAGACACCCTGATGGATAGAAATAAGTGCATTTTTGATTCATTGAGCAATCATGCTCCTTTCTGTGCAGTTCCTTTTGTCTATATAGCAATTAGAGGATACACACTGGATACTCTTGCCTGGCCTGCATTATAAACACATGTGCTCTTAATCAACCTGTCTGGTTAAATGACAGTAAAGCCAAATAAAATCTTTGATACCACAACACTCACAATATCGTTGTGTCTCTGCAGCGTCCCAGCGCCCGTGTGGCTGCTAACATGCTGCATCTCAGCCTGTGGGGACGGAGAGCCCTGGCCAATCAGGACAGCGCCGGCATGAGGGAGCTAGCTGATTGGCTGCTGTGTCAGTCCGCCGTGGTCCTGCTGAAGGGCTGCAGCGGGCCCAGTGGGAGCAACGTGGAGGCGGAGCTTCAGAGGTGCTTCCTGGCGAACCTGGACCTGGAGGACCTGCGCACCGCTGTAGGCTTCCTCCTGTATGGGCGAGAGCAGCGTCAGGCCTGCATCCTGTCTGCATAGATCCACTCTCATCCTCTCAAAGGATGACCTCAGAGCCCTTGTTGTAGATAGATGGGGGGCCTAGAGTTTAAAATCCTTATCTTATTCAATAAAACCACTAGATTTGTAATAGCTATAGTCTGACCCTTTCCATCTAATGACTATATAGGTGAGCAAAATATGTTAAAGGAAAATTCCACTCTCAGATACTTATAACTTCATGTTATATATATCAATCATCAAATATCAATCAATCTGTGATTGCAGACGTCTACTTCAGTTAGTGATTTCCAACATTTTCCAGAATGTGTTTTGACCAGTTCCTGGATTTGTGGCATTCAGTATGTGTAGAGATGGCGATAGCATCTGCAAGAGAGTTTTTCTAGTTGAGAAAAAGTGAGAGTCACAGCCCTTACTCAAACACAGCACGTCTTGTGGCTGCTTTGGATTCTGGTCTATTGAGGCTACTGTTGGTGTAGAAATTGGTATCTCTGCCTCTTCTGCAATGGATTTCTCCCTGTATGATTGAGGACTGTTGGTGCAAAACAGTGAGTCTTGATTCTGAGGGTCTGACACCAAAACCAATAGATGTTTTTTAACAGGTTGAAGCATTTTGGGGTGAAGTTTTCCTTTTTAAAGCTTTTGAACATTGATGCACTTTCTAAGGTATGGCTAGACAAGACCTCACACTTTTAAAGTTGATTTTTCCCTTTGTGCTTCACTTACCAAAACAGGTCTGTGTGTAGGAGGCTTAGACGATATGGATTTTTGAAGGCCGATACGATTTGGATTGAGGTAAACCAATATATTGGTCTGACCCTACTGTGTAGGGCCACATAGGGGTTGTGCATATTCACAGGTCACAGAGATAGTCTTTGTAGACAGTAAGAAGGTCCATCAACAGATAACTGCCCCTCAGACAATGCACAGACATAATGAGCTGCTAGTGGTTGTCTACTTAAAGGGGGTGAACCAAACGATCAGTTACACACATGTTCTGCACAGCGTAATGCAGATGCAACAAAGACTATATATATATATATATATATGCATGTCACTATATAATCACATGGATCAGGAGGAAGGAACAGCATGGATCATGCAGAGTATTGACAGACCTTAAGGGATTTTGTTTTGTTTTTCTTGGAATGGTTTGCACTTTATTTCAAATTTGCACTTGCTCAGTGCCATCCTTATGGCTTACTAGTGTTTGTTTATTCCCATCTCATCTGTACCTCTCTGTTATTATTCTATTCTAACTGGGAAAATTCATTTTTAGGTAACATCAATGAGGGAAGACTGTGACTGAGGTAGTCGTTCACTGTTTATGTTCAGAATATTTTGACTTTTAGCCATGCATACTCTCTGACACTAGATCTCTATCATCTGTTATAAAAACAATTTCATGCTTCATTAAATATTAGTTAATTCTCAGAATGGTTAACAATATGCGATACAGAGTGTGTACCTTGTTTTAATACTAAAGATGGTGAGGAATATTTTGCATATGAGGAGTGTTTTTACTGCTGTGTTTACAAATAAAAGATTACCTGTGGGAAAAAAAAATATTGTTGTGATAAGAAGTGTTTGATAAAAAAGAAGTATGAATGTAGTTAAAATTTAAGTCAGTAAGGTTGGGTCTCATAAAGGGGTGGGACAAGCAAGGGCGGATATTTCATTTCACTGTTGGGGGGGACAATAAACAGAAAAATTTCTCAAGAGCAATTCCTGAAGGGGACACCAAAGGTGCCGACAAAAGTACTGTTGTATTAAATGTATATAGAGGTCCATTATGAAACATTTCCATAAGCACTTCATTCCTTTCTTATGAAGATTTTATCAAATTGCCTTTGATATTACTGGGGTCTTTCTACTTGGCGTTTCGGTGCACTGAAAAATGATCGGATGTCTGTTTTTCTTTTCTCTGCCATTTTAACTGACCTGGCTGGCTGACAAATAGACACACACACACACACACACACACACACACACACACACACACACAGTATGCAGGTTATTTACAGTAGTAGGTGAGAAGCAACACCCATTAACTAAAGCTAATATATGCCTAATTAGATTTAGTTTTCCCGAAAAAGCAGATCTCTAATGTTTTGCTGTCAATGTGTAAAAGTCCAGAACGCTATGAAGCCTGCCAGAAACTTCCTTCAGGGTCTTTTTTAAGAATTAAGTCTTCATTTATTTCCAAAATGATAAACAAGATTACATAGTGGCAGCCATTTTACATGCAGTAAGAAAAAAAGAATATACTTAAAACCTAATTACGTAGGGTAAGTTAATCTTAAATAGCCTATTATATTATAGAAATATTACTGTTACCATCTACAAAAGATAATTTTGGTATGAAAACCCGCATTTTACTTTAACCAAGTATCCTGTATCATAAATACATGTCTGGCATTTGTAACAAACCAAACCGCTTGAAAATCGGTCGAAAATTCAGTGAGTTATGAGGATTTTAATTGTGGATAAACCTCCTGCCTCCATACACACACATGCATTAGGAGACGCGGCTCCGTACCAACACGTTGACACACGAGATTCAACCCCCCGTAATTTCCGCCCATGGGGACAAGTTCCCCTTTTGCTCCCCACCGGCCACCCCCCTCCCACCTGAAAAGTGATATGTGGAACCGTGCTGCCTTCAAGTGCTCCCGAAAATGACAGAATTCCGATGTCTACTCATGCAGGACCCAACAAAATAGTAATTCTGGTAAATTGGTCATTTTCTGTCATACCCCAGTTGATGAGATGTGTCCTTTATGGCGCAGTTAGCATGGCAGCCATGTCAACAATTGATGGTAAAAGTGGTGCATAAGACAACTTTTGGCATCAATTACGTCCCTAATTACGTACATTTTCTAATTTTCTTGCTGCCACTACAACACAAAGTATAGGCCGCTTGAATTCCACAATAAACCAACAGCCACAAAAAAACTATTTTGTTGTTGATATTATCCCTTATTATTTACGACCTGTGAAGCCAGCACTGCGAGCTTCCGAGGAGACAGTGAAGGCAGCATCAATCTGTTTTGAGTTTCAGCTGAAGTCCATGCCGTAAATTCGTGTCACAAGTTCATGTTACAGTCATAACAGAACTAACTAGTATGCTGTCAGTTTGGAGAAACCTGACTATAAGTCGCAATGTTATTCCGGGAGCTGCGCGGTCATATTGCGGGAGAACTGCAGAGATCTTCGCTCTATGGTCCAGGCAAACTTTATGCAGCGACTTTGACAGACGAGGCACATGCATAAACCCCAACAGAAAGTGCTCTGGGAAGCGATACAATGTACCGCCCAGCGCTGAATTTGTTGCAAGGGTGTCAGGAATTCCCACCATGGCAAAATTACCTTACCAAGAGACAGCGGATGGACTTGATGCTGCGTTTATTGGAGTCCCAATTGACACTGGAACCTCCAACCGACCCGGAGCAAGGTGGTGTATTCCTCTGAACTCTGCTGTGATGCAGTTGCAGGCCTATTGCTGGTCATTGCTCTCAATTTTGAAATCATGTCTGCACTGCACTCTGTGTCAGGAGTAATGTACTATCTGTGGCACTCAGTAGTGAGATTACAATGACACTTTCTGGTATTTTATCTCGTTAGTTATCAGTTATATATAGGACTTACAATTTTATTGTCATATTTGTATAGTAGACTTTCCTTCTAAAATGTACCATAGGATCTCTGTGTTTTATTTTTTGCAAGGGTGTAGTCAATTCAAAATATAAATTCAAATTGCAATCTAGTTTGTAATGATAGAGCATTCATTCTCAGTTATTTCTTAAATTGTTGGATAGGTCATCATTCTCTTCTCAAAAGTTGTGAGTTTTGAAGAACACATTTTTCCTAAACTGATTAAATTGAAAGTGCATAGAGCCCAGCCATGCAATATGGCAACATGTTACATATCTATAAGCAATAGGCCTATATAGTCAGTGGGATTGTTAGAATGGCCCACAATAAACATATATGCCTCACAAGTTCACTCTCTAACCACTGCAGCAATGCACCAGGATGATATACTCCCTTCTTCCACCACACACAGGTTTGGCCCCCGGCAGATCAGAGCGGAGTCCGCCCTGTTGAGGTCTTACAATGGCGGCACCAGGGCGGCACCTTACGAGTCCCTCATGGTGGCTGATATTGGGGACGTCAACGTCAACATGTACGACCTGAAGGACACCTGCAAACGGATCAGGGAGGCCTACCGCAAGATCTTGGCCACCGGCTGCATCCCTCTGACTATGGGTGAGAATGACTAGAGAGGGGGGAAGAGCTTCTATGGTAGTTGAATGGTGGTGATAAACAAGAGCAACTACTTTTAATTATAATCACACATTAAATGCACAGGATACAGTGTTCAGTCTCTGGACCTAATGCCGACGAATGAATGATTCCGACAGCTGCAGTGCAAGTGTTTTCTAGACAGGGTGGGGATGATCAGGATAGCTCAGTATTGTTTTTATAACATTAAAGGTTAGGGCAGTTATTAGCCATTCAAATAGCCTCATAAAAGGCACTGCACAGTAGATCGAAGGTCACATACTCAGGACTGCTTGGTGTCTGCAGGTGGCGATCACACAATTGCATACCCAATCCTTCAAGCTGTTGCTGAGAAGTAAGTACACTTCGCTACTAAGGTTCTGCTTTCCCACACATGGAGCTAGTCAAAGACAAATAAGATTACATGCCTGTTGGGGTGAAACAATATGCGCGTTTCACCATTTAATGTAATATAGTTTAATATACTTTCCATATCCATATCATCAGAAATGAAAATGGAGTTGAAAATGAAGTTTCCAATGCCTGGACAAGTTTAGGTTAGGCTTTTCCCTTGTTTCTGAGGGGCTTGAACAGAAAAAGGAAAATCAAATTGTGATACTTTATGGTGAATTTTGTTACCCAGTATTACTCATATTAAGAGTATTTTTCTGCTCCATGATAAATAATGTGACTTTTTTGTATGACTACACATTGTTTGCAGATAAATTGCCACATGCCTACCAGCATAAAACACATAATCTAGGACATTGCTTGGACCAAATCCAAATCAGAGAACGCCACCTCTTCATCATGTCATGTGATATAGCCTGCTGTATTCTAATGTCTCACTTGACCTATTTTGTATTGATTCATCAGACATGGCCCAGTGGGTCTGGTCCATGTGGATGCCCATGCTGACACTAGCGATGTGGTCCTGGGGGAGAAGATCAGCCACGGGACTCCTTTCAGACGCTGTGTGGAGGAGGGGCTGCTGGACTGCAAGAGGGTCGTCCAGATCGGCCTGCGTGGCACGGGCTACTCCGCAGACTCCTATGAGTGGAACCGGGCCCAGGTACTGTCCCGGAAGCTTTTGTCCCAAAACGAGAGTACGGATTAAACCAAAAGAATGACTGGCTTTGAACAAGTGTCCCATATTTTTTTTTATGTGGCGCAGGGTTTCCGTGTGGTCCAAGTGGAAGAGTGTTGGTTCAAATCCCTCGCCCCTCTGATGGCCGAGGTCAGGACTCAGATGGGCAGCGGGCCAGTCTACCTCAGCTTTGACATCGATGCTCTGGACCCAGGCTTCGCCCCAGGAACAGGCACGCCGGAGATAGCAGGGCTTACACCCATACAGGTAAGGCTTGGTGTACCTGACTTCAATCTTACAAACTATCTTTTTGAAAGATTTTACAGGACCAGATCATTGCATATCATGTTGGGAGTGTAAGGAATTAGAAGAGTTACTTTGCATATTCCACGAAGATGCACGTCTTGGTTTACAGAATTCAGCAGTATGAATATTATTGCATTATTGTTATTTTGATTGGGTCTAGGGAGTGGAGATCATCCGGGGCTGCCGCGGCCTAAACCTTGTTGGATGTGATCTAGTGGAGGTTTCTCCACCCTATGACACTACAGGTACTTGGCACATTGTGTTTCCTGTCAAATACGATACTTTTTTAATAATAATTATTTATACAATTTTTCTTTTTTCTCTCAACAGGAAACACAGCACTGACTGGTGCCAACCTGCTTTTTGAAATGATGTGCGTCCTCCCAAAAACTAAATATTGCTGATCTGTAGAGACACAGAACATGTTGACACTGAATACAAAAATACCTGAATTCTAAATGATCTGCCTATGTTTTTGTTGATAAGCTCTGTGAGTAGAGGATAAATTCTGTACAATTACAATTTCATATGTTAATTATTAAACATAAAGCATTTTATTACAACCAGCAAGAGGATATATGCACTATTGGAGACCCACTGAAACATCTGCCAGTAGCAGACATCTTTTCTTTTACAGTAAACTTGTAAAAGAAATGAAAACCACAAACCATAACCACAGCATTATGATAAATCCATGTAAAACAGTAACTCATCTTTCAAATTACAGAATCTTTTTAAAATACAGGTCCTATAGATAACGTGACTATGTACAGTATTTACATTTCACAGTATTGACAAAATAATATTAATGACAATATTACAGCTCATGTTGACAAAACAAACTAATACATTTATGAACCAAGCACACTACGTTTTACTTGAATCCCATCGTTTTGAATAAATGATCTAACAATAAGACAGCATTGTTCTACATATCAGTCAATCGTAGCCATTCGGAAAACATTCAGAACATGAAATGGACGGCCTGCTCCAGAGAAACAGCCCACATCATTGCTTGTTTGCTACATAAAGCTACCGGCTAAGTGAGGTTGTTAAATAGACCAAGGCTGCTATAGAGTTCTTGTTTGTAGTGAAGTATACTTTAAACCACAACCCCCACAGTTCCCATGTAACAAAACATATAATTTCTATATACTTTTTTTTTTTTCCTTTTTCATGAGCAAGGAAGAACATAAACCCCTTGAGGTCAAGGGTAAAAGGCGTCGTCATTACAGCAGTAGGCTATATTGCACAAGCATGTAAAGTCAGCATTCGGGAAGTGGTTTCCTAATGAAAGAAAAATGGGTTCAGACTTATAAAAAAAAAAAAAAAAAGGCAAAGAAAGCTAGTGCTGGAGACATGCATCTCTATTCACAGTATTCATCAATCAAGACTAAGGTAGATACAAGAATATCCTGCCGACATCAGTGTGTGAATGTGACTGATGGCGATGAAGGCAGGAGACTACAGGATGGCCACAGTGATTTTTGTTTTCTGTTCTAAAGGCTGTAGCAGCAGCATTTGTCTGAATAAAATATGAAGAACAACGGCTGAAAATGAACAGCATGCGGTGAGAGGAGTACGCTAAGGGAATCGTCCCACAGTAGTTGCACCGAAGCCCACCATGTAATATTGACCCAGCTTTCAAGCACGTCTGTAACAAATATCTCGAGTGCAAAAAGAAAAAGGCAGCTCTAGCCTAACCTCAGCAGAACATGAGGCGAACCGTTTCAGCGTGGCAGCACACGAATCGTCCTATTTGCTGGCTGTGATCTTGTCCAGTCCTGGCCAGGCAGGGAGGTAGTAGCGAGGCAAAGTGCCTTCCATCAGCCTTTCCATCCACAGCCCCAGGCGGTCCAGTTTGTGGTGGATCTGCAGGGTGGATATGGAGCGAGATCGGTTGGATCGGCGCGGCGGGTGCTCGTCGCGGGAACTGGACCTCGACCTGCACCCCGATGTGGCCCCTTCGTCCTCGGAGGACTTGCTGTCCAGGTCTTCGCCGGTGTAGACGGGCTTAAAGAGACAAAGGTACTTTTTGTGGCCGTTGAGCGCCAGCACGTAGCCGGTGTAGTCCATCTTGTGGTTGCTGCCGTCGTCCTCGTCCGCGTCGATCTGCATGGCGTCCTGCGCGTACTCCAGCAGCGTGTTCATCCACTCGCCGTGCTTGTCGATGTTCAGGAAGGAGAAGTGCAGCGTCAGGCTCCTGGGAGACAGAACGTCAAAAGAATGAATGTGATCCAGTATCTAAGAACATGATAGTTTGGTACACTCACTGTTTTGGAATCCATAAGCATCCCTTGTTTTCTTAAAGTCACAATGAAACTGCCTTTTGGGAGCATCTTGCTCTGTTAATGTGATGTACAGGATATTGAGGTGGGACATAATGCAGGGAGGGATCATTCAAAAGTGTAAACCAGTGGCATATCAGTTAGGGAGAGAAAGGCAGTTTTGTTTCATGGGAAGGGCGGAGGGGCGGGATTGTTAAAAAAATCTGTGATGGTTTAATTGGTTATGTTCCTCCTGATACACAATGAAGTCATCCCTAAAGTTTTTCTGTTTTCCAGGATACAAAAATACAAGAAAACACTTTTTTGTCATTTTTTTTTTGGCATAAATTGTCAAACAGATACATGGTATGATAGTGTGAATAGGCTAAAAAAGCAAAAATAAAAAATAAAAAAGCCACTTTTATTTCAGTGTGACTTGAAGTGTAGTAGTGTATGCCATGCAGTGGTGCTTGTTCCACACGAGCTAAAGTGACAGCTGAGCTCACCCGGTGAAGGAGTAGACCTCTTTGGCGAACTTGCTGAGGAGGATGTTCTTGGAGGCGTCAGTGAGGACCAGCACTACGTTCATGTGTCCCGGCCTCAGCTTCACCAGGTTGCTGGTGTAGGTGATATCCGTCAGCTCCGTCACCTCCACAAAGTTCTTCTTAGGAGGCCGACTAAGATCCACAGAGCAAACACCGAGAAGTAAAAACATGGCCTGAACAGTAAATCCTACAGCTGATAAAGCGTTAAAGTGTGAATTATAAATGCAGGCTTGCCTTGAAGTGCTGCTGGTCCCCGGTGACCCATTTTCGGTTTTTGTTCCATCTTTTGCCTTCGGTTTTGTCTGCTTATCTTCACTTGAGTCACTGAGAGCACAAAAAAAAGAGCAAAGCTGTTTCTGCTGGGTTTAAGTTTTCCCCGAGGCCGTGCGCTGGAGCAGAAGAATGAAATTAATACCATGTCTTGTTTTCTCTGGCTTGTCTTTAGCTTTCATCGTGCTCTTTGTCTTACACTGACCCCGGGAAAAGGAGCTGTTGCTATGGTTACAGTTTTTGGTGGTCTAACTAGACAAGTGAGGCGAAAAAAAAACATGTAGGGTTCTTCCTCAGTAAATAAGCCCACCTGAAGGCCTGGATGACCACGGTTCCAAACAAGATGAACAAGGCAGAGAAGATTAGAGACAGAAGAGGCATCATCTCTCGCCTGCAAAAAAAGATCACAGATGTGCAAAAAGGCTCATTATGTTCACATCTCCGACTGTGTTGTTACATTACAAGTGGATGAACACTACAGGCTTGCTTGCAAATTCCTTGAATTAATTAAGAACTGTTTTAGCTTGATTTTCAACACCAGGGAGCAGCAAGAAAACATCTGAGAAAAACTCATAATGGGCCATTTTCATCCCAATTTTCATGGTGCAACTTAATTGAAGCTAAAATAATATGTAATTTTGCTGTTCCACTCTACAGTATAATTATGCCAGAAGTTACAGAAAATAAATACTAGCTTACACCTACCAGTTATTATGCAGAATATCATCAATGACTTCAGAGAGGTAATCATAAGATGCATAGATCCATCGGATTATAAACATCTGTAAAGTAAGAATATCACAATTAGTATCTTGTCTAATCAGCCCCATTTGAATCTAAGTGGTTCAACTAACGTAACCCTTCCTGGGTCAGATACTTCACACAACAAGAACATACAGAGGCAAACTCATTGTTGAGCTCGGGCAGCATTGCATCGTGGTTGAGGATGGACGGGTCCTTCTGGAGCCGCTCCAGCTCCTCCAGGAGACGCTGCTTGTCTTCCTCACTGCCGTTCCACGCCGTCACTGGCTTGTACAAGACCTTCCCCGCAGCATTACGCCTCTCCAGGATCACAACCTGCACACACACACACACACACACACACCAGAGTACTGTAACTGATAACACAGCTCTACTGTAATTTATTCCCAAAGTGAAAGTAATGGAAATGTGTTCTCCTTTTTCACTTTTCTATATGGCCTGAATTTATATCTAGGAGCATATGATACTAAAATCATAGTACTACAGAATCCTGAATAATATACTTTTTTGTCAAAGCATGAGTTAATAAGTCAAACGCCTATTCCACACACTGCTAACAAACTGGACAAAAATCAAGCCACAATAATCAACTTTATGTACAAAGAGGCAGACTGACAACAAAAAAACACAAGAAAAAAAAGGGCAAGAAGAGCAATGTTTCAGCAAATTGCCATTTTTCTTTTTGCTTTTGCACCTAAACGTTTTTCATTATACATTTTTGTAAATAGATGTGATTCGATTTTTGATTTTTTTGGACACTTTACATCATCTGAAAGTTAATTCCCTGCAGCTGCACTAACACAGAGTCATCAGACTCAACCACAGCAACAGCATTCATCTATATTCAAGGCATTTACATATATTATGCATATAGCCTTAGCATAGAAGCAGCAAACATGGTGGCTGAATTTAATAAATGAAAATATAATAAATATTCTATAGTCCTGCCCACTCTCCAGTCCCAGTATATGTACAGTATGTACAGTGGCAGTGTTATCAGTCGTGCGATAGCGGTGTGTACCTGTGGTGGCGACGGGGCGCTCTCCTTGTTCTGTATGAGAATATCACACAGTGGCTGCTGTAGCCTTTGGTAGACATAGGCAAATCTCACCACTTCCTTGGTGTTGGTAGAGGCAAATGAGAGGAAAGCCTGGTTCCCGAAAGAAAAGGTCTCTTCGTCACCTGTGATCAGCAGGACACAGTATCTGAAGGGAGGACATGCATTACAGCGAGTTAGTAAATACTCATTATAGAACTGTAAGACCTAAAATATATATATATCTCAAGTTTAATGTGGTGCATAGTACAAAATGACAACATATCATGCCATTAATTCAGTTCAGTCAATTTTGTATATTTCGATACATATATAGATATAGATATAGATTTAGATCTCTTACTTCCTGCGTCGATGGAACTGTTTGACGGGACAGAGCTCATCAAACAGCTTCTGATTGACCAATCGTGGCACAAGGAGGAATTTGTTGTTCAACATGAACTCGTCAATAATCTGCTTTTTCATTCCTTTGGCCTGCAGAGAACAGCAGAATACCTCACATGAGAGAAAAACATGCTACGGGTGTGGTGACTGATACATAACCTAATCACACTGAACAGAGAGTGAGAGGAGCTTTAAAGAAACACACGCAAATCCAACAAACGCAGCTAATCCAGTGTTCAGGTACCATTGAATAATTAAACCAAACCGGCGGAAAGGAAAGAGGATCGCCTTTCTGTCCTAGAGTTCCACAATGCTGGGAATTACCTGTATGATGTCAGCAGGCTTGTCTATGTTCTCTTTGAAGACCAGCATGGTGGGAGCATATGTGTTGATGTTGAACTGTTTCAGCAGGTTGGCGGTCTCTGAAAGGCCTTGGTCCACATAGCCAAACTGCAGGTAGTCCTTATAGGCAAAGGCTGTAAGCTGTGGAGAGGGAGAGATAAATAATGTTGTCGGCAATGGCAACTAAGGCACATTCCGGAAAAACTTAAAAAGGAAAAAGCCTACCCAAATAAAGTTATTATTATACCTTGTACAGTAGAGGAACTACAGGCACTTGGTCGAACAGAAGCACGTGTGGCTTGTTGAGCTCGTGCCAGCTGTTCAGGAACTGCAGGTCATTCCTGTCTGTGACCTGAAACACGGAAAAGGTTTTACCAACTGCATTACCAATATATCATGAATACATAATACACAGCAGATCCACTTGTAAATGCATTAGACATACATTAACCTACATTACATTTCACATACAAAGCATGGCTCTTGTCTTCCTTTCTGTAAAGCACTTCACAATTCTGAAAAGTGCTATATAAGCAAAGTGTTTTAGCATTACTATAAGTATCAGAGGAAGATGTGTACCCTCTCCACCAGTCTCTGAGGAAGAAGGTCCTCTACAAACTGCCTCAGGTGCTCCTTTGCCACAGCGTAATGGAAAAATGTCACTTTGCCATTCAGGACCCCGAGTATTGACGGGGTGCGATGAGCACCAAGGTGATTGGCTAGCCGTCTCTCGTAGCCAACATCCACCACACCAATCCCCACACCTGTAAAGATAGGACACACACACACACACACACACACACACAAATCCACCTTTAAATCATATTCCCTATGCAATTTCAGACCACATCCCCACATCACATCCCCTATGAGATTTCAAAACAAGCCTGTTAAATAGTTTAGGATGATTTGTAGTTCATAGTTTCATTTCCAAACCTAGTGTCTCCATCTCCTGCACCACCTCCTTCCAGACCGGCTCGATGTGGATGCAGCTGAAGCACCAGTCCGAGGTGATCTTGATCAGGTACGGCCTCTTGTAGCTGTCAGGCACCACGTCGTTCACATACTGGTTAAAGTGCAGCGTGTACTTGCTGTCAGCGAAGTCCCTGTTGTTCTTGCTATTGAATGGAAAGTTGAAGAAGGACTCGTCGAAGTAAAAGTTGTCATGGCGATGGCTGTAGTGGCCGCCGCCGTACGGCTGGGTGTCGTCAGTCTGTCCGTATCGGTCATAATTGGCCCGTTTCTCTTCATTGGATAAAATCTAGAGGTTGGGTAGAACACACAATTGATGCCAGCACACATTTTCCTCTCATGCATACTCTGATACTAAGGATTACACATCAGTTGCACTGTCTGCTAATGTACTGCTGAGTGTAATGTTTGAAAAATAGCTCAAAGGAAACAGCTAACCTCATAAGATTTGGTAATCTTGATGAACATATCCTCTGCATCTGGGTTTTTGTTTTTGTCTGGATGCCTAGAGAAGAAAATGAAGGCCATTAGTTCAATCATCGCTCTCATTCTCTTTACTGAAGTGGCCTCAATTAACCAATAGCCATTAGGTTACTGGCTTAAAGATGTGGTTTATAAGTACTGGGCAATTTCATGTGAAAACAGTTACCATTCTTTCGCAAGGCGCTTGTAGACCTTCTTGATCTCAGCTTGGCTTGCACTCCTGGTCACTCCTAGGATTTTGTATGGGTCCGCCTCAGGCCCAGCATGGGCTGGTCCTGCCAGCAGCACTGAGAGGACCACCACTACAGCCAGTGGCAGAGACATCCTTGATCCTGCCATGATAGCTACCTTCAGGACATCATTAGATATAAGGTCAGTATCAGTGTGGGCTAAATCTGATGTCCTACAATAATGACAAAAGTTTTATCTGCTTGTAAATCTAAAACCAGCCTGTCCAGCAGAACTAGAAATAATGATTATATTAGGTTAGTTATGAAGATGCCTGCAAGAAGGATGCAACAACAAGGTAAATATGGTGAAAAATAACAAATTAGCATGCTAGTAGCTAACTGTTACTGAACGTAATGTTAGCCAATGCAGCAACAGAAATACAACATCATGATATTGCTAACATGTCACGACTTCAGAGGGGTTTGCGAGATTATTTCTCAGCAACCTCGGAAAAAAAACGTTCACGCATTTTTTTCATTAGTTGCCTTGCCACCTCGCTAGCCGTCTCAAGGCCACAGATCTAAATTTACAGTCAGTCACCTCGAGCAGATGCGTTCAACCGGTCCTATGCCACATATTTGACTATATGGTCCCTCAGCATGTCGTCTGTCAACGTTGATCTGAAGAGACGGCGGGTTGCACAGGGTGTGTTAAGCAGCATCCTACAGCTCCTCCAGGGTAGCTGACAACCTGCTGCGGAGTAGGAGTAGGAGGAGAGGAGAGGGGGGGGGAGGCGACCCAGTGCCGACAGGAACCTTGGGAGTTTGAGTATTTCATGACGCTTTATGCTTCACAGGTGTGCTGGATTTATTGTTCACTGCGCCGCCGTATCCGTGTGAGTGCAATGTTGTACGCTCGCCGCGTGCAAGCGGTGCACACTGATAATAATATCAAACACACCCTGGCTTTTCTGCCTGTGCTCTACCAGTCGACCAATCAGAGCAAACACTGATGTAAACAAGGAAATGTCGAATGCAACCGAGCACAGAGAAGAGAACTGAAAAGGAAAGCACAAGTATTTCCCCACGAATAAGGTATCCTGTCAGTTCTCTTAAACTAGTCGAATTAATTACGCATGTTTTAGCTTACTGACTCACTCTCAAAATGATATATATATATTTGTTTTCGAGCTTTCATGACGGTGAGCAGTGCTTCCTTGTTGTTGTTTCTCTCACTCAAGTTGTTTTTTCCAGAGCTCCATTTCCAGAATGGAGGAAAGACACAAGAAGATTCTTCAGCGCAACAGGACCAATCTTGTGAGAGACTTGGACCCGTCAAATCTCTATGATGGACTTCTTGAAAAAGGAGTTTTCACCCAAGACATGATTGATGAGATAAAGGTAGGTAACTGATAGCTGTGTAGCTTGGTGGGTAGACTATAGCACTGATGGTCAGGGTTTGATTCTCTTTTGTGCCACTTGTACATCTGCTGTACTGTGTGATGGTTAATCAGTCAATAAGCAAGTCTTGTGATGGATCCTAACTTCCCATCTGTTTCAGTTGTTACAAACCTGTCATTGTGTGTCCTGTCAGAGCTCTGGGACCAGACGTGACCAGGCCAGACAGTTAGTCCGGGACTTGGAGACCCGTGGGAGCCGGGCCTTCCTGTTGTTCCTGCAGTGCCTTCAGGAGACAGGGCAGCACAGTTTGGCAGAGCTCCTGCAGAATGGAGCGCCACCAATTCAGCCCCGGCCTCCGTCACCCATCCAAGTTGTTCGCCCTGTGGTCCAGCCTCTTCCAGTGTGTGAGTGTGTGCTACTATGGTATATGAATGACTATTTATGCTATTGATGACGTTAGATGAAGTTAGTCCCGATGAAACCAATGAGGAAACGTGGCGAAAACACAGTGGCACATATAACATAAACAAACAAAAACATAACACATTTATAATAACCAAAATCACCAAAAGACAATCTCAGGAGCGAAAAAGGAGTCACAAGGCTCTCTTAAAGCAAAAAACTAAAAAGCCTTAATTTCGTGGGTAGTTCAAAAAAACATATTAAACCCACCTACAATGTGTTGTGGCCAGACCAAACTGCAAGCAAAGGCTTTTTAATTTTTTGCTTGAAGAATGCCTTGGAACTTCTCTTTCCTTTAAGCAACATCCCCAAACCAAAGAGCACTATCAGCAAATGCCTCCGCACACCAAAACCCAAAAGAAGCACTCTATCCTCTCTTATTGGAATATGAGCATAATGTTTGTTGTGATTTGTTGCTCAAACATGTGTTGTTTGTTTCTTTGATAGCCTCTCCAATGGATGTTGACAAGCATGGAAAAGATGTTGCCCCTGTCTATCCAATACAAAGACCCAGTACCACTCCAAGTCCATGTAAGATATGTGATGAAGTTTTTTTTTTAAAGTTTTGGTAAAAATTAGATTCTTTTCTGAATATTTAACATGTAATAATGTGTTTCTCACAGCACCTGAGAAGGAGTACACAAGACCAAGGCCACCAGGGAGAACAAGAAGAGACAGTATTCAGGTAAACACTATCTAAACACCACCAAGAGAAAGATATGTTTCAGTTCTGGTTTGTTTAATCTCGGATCACAAAATTATATTGTGTCTTTTTATGCTTCTATTTTTGTCTGTGTGCACTTCAGAGTTATAAAATGGAAGCCAGCCCCTGCGGACACTGCCTCATCATAAACAACGTGGAGTTTGAACCCCACAGTGAGCTGAACAATCGCACAGGGTCCAACATAGACTGTGACAAGCTGGAGAGAAGATTCAAGGCACTCAACTTTATTGTTGAAGTGAGGACAAACCTGAAATACAAAGTGAGGATCATTTCTTCTGCTTCTCCCTAGGAAACCCCCCTCCTAAACATATTAACTAGTTAACGTCCATCTAAAGCTTTGATCTCATGTCTGTAAAGCTAACGATTATCTCCACATTTCAGCAAATCAGACATGAGCTGTCAGCTATATCCAAGAAGGACCATTCCCAATATGACTGCTGTGTGGTTATCATGCTGTCCCATGGGACTGAGGTAAGCCATGTGCTGTATCTTCTCTCAGACAAATCCACATTAATTAGAATAAATACAGCAATACACAACAAAAGTTAATATGTCATTAGTGGAGACACCCCATCTCTAGAAGCATGTATGGCTTTCTATTACACTGTCTATCTATCCAGACTGCTTCATAGACCTTATGTATGCTCATGTCCATGTTTGTAGGTGAGCCACAACCGCTTCCCTGGCGCCGTGCACGGTGTGGACGGACCTGCTGTCCCAGTCCAGCTCATCACAAACTACCTCAACGGCCAGCACTGTCCATCCTTACAGGGCAAACCCAAACTTTTCTTCATCCAGGCCTGTGGAGGAGGTAGCTAACATCGAACATACAGTCTAATAACACCATGTAACGCGTATAAAGTCAACATCTGATGTGTGATCCTGCTTCCCCACATTTAAGGGTTACAAATGCATTGCCTTAGAGTGGTGTCATAGGGAAACTGTTGTTTTGAACGTTGTTTTTGCCCTTGAAGGGGAAAGAGACACAGGCTTTGAGGTTTCCCCCGATGAGGCCCGGCCATCCATTGGTGGAGCCGATGACCAGACAGATGCCATCCCCATGTCATCCAGCAGTGACTCTCTGAGCATGTCCGATGAGACGGATGCCAGAGCCACGCTGCCCACACCCAGTGACATTCTGGTGTCCTACTCCACTTTTCCCGGTATGTTTATGTGTGTGTGTGTGTGCATCGCATACATACATCTGTGTCTATTTTGGTTGATATCACAATCTTTCAGATGCAAGTCAGAGCTATAGATAGACTTGACTTGCTAAGTATGTCTTCCTCATGCCTGTTTGACCATGTGACAACTACAGGCTACGTGTCCTGGAGAGACACCCAGGCGGGCTCCTGGTATGTCGAGACGCTGGACCGCATCCTTGAGGAAAGTGCTGCTGCTGATGACTTGGTCACAATGTTGATGATGGTGAGGTTCTCTCTTTCTACAGGCAACATGCTGTATGTTAAGGTTTTGTTGTTTTAAGGTAATGATGTTCACCGCTTCTCTAAATGTTATGATTTGGTGTTTGATGGCAGTATTTTTACATGCAAACCTCTGTTTCTAGAAATTAGACGGGACCTTTAGTGTGAATCTCCTTGACCGTTTTTTTTAATTCACTCATACCCTTTAGTTGTTGTATCTGATTAATGATTGTGCTTGTTTTCAGGTTAACAATGAAGTCTCCCAAAACTCTGCCAAAGGCCTCTACAAGCAGATGCCTGGTTCCTTTAACTTTCTGCGCAAACTTTTGTACTTTCAACCCCAACCACAGAGACAAAGTTCAGCTTGACAATACTGAGTTTCACTTTCAGGGAGTGCTAGTCTATTTTAGTGCCATAGGGACGTGACTGTAATTTCTTCAGATAATGTCTAAGTATATTTGGATGCTGTATGAATTTACTACTGAAACGGGTTGTGTTTTAACTGAAACCATCATGTCTTGCATTTTTATTGTTTGTCTTGTATTCAACTTTTGTAAATTAACATGCTGTAGGGATAGGTTTCATCATATTTTGAAAAGAGAATGTTTACCTGTGTAAATGTGGTGCAATTTAGAGTTTTTGATATTCTTTATGTTAACTTAGTTAGCTGTAGCTGTACTGAGCAAAGCTTTTTTTTTACAAACTCAGATATTTCAAATCTCTTCAATAAACTGATGTTGTTAAGTAAACATGATTTTGTGGAGGTGTTTGGTGGAGATGGGGGTCGTGGCAAGGAAAGGTGAAATGAAAGTGAGTGGCTGAGAGAGACATTTTCCATTGATTAGATGTGATTCGCATATGAGAGGCAAATGAAAAGAAAGAAAAAAACACATCTGTGTCCTCCTATCTCTTCCTCTTTAAATGTATGTGTGTCAAACTCCAAGGGCTTTGACCCCCACTGAGAGCGGAAGCATTTCATATTCTTTGGCTGATCTTTTGCTCATTGTTCCAGCTGTTTTCTACAGCTGGGTAGTCCACTTTAAGTTGGCAACACACACTGTGCAGCAATTACTTTAATGTAATACACAGAGCCGGCCAATGCCGGGGCGAGTCATCCGATGTCTTCACCTCCACACCTCTGAATCTAATAATGACCACAGGCTGTAAGCATAGCATTAAAACTGGGAGTCATTTGGCTCGTGCTTGTAGACTTCTCCCAACCTTACTGGTGAGGACATAACCATGACGTTATGGAGGGCTGTCCCAGCCTGTTAAACTTGTCTCCCAGTAGTGTCTTAAAGCTTCTGAATTGGTTCCAATAGCCTAATCTTAACTTCTGGACTTTGTTGTGTGATTTTTCCACTGTGTTAAACTCCCCACCCCCACATAGATTTCAACCCACCTGCAGTGTTACAACATAAGCCTCTCCAAAAGCCTGGGAGAAATTATGTGCATAATTTACAATGTATTATGTTTTTGCTTATGTTGTGCCTAGCGTTTACATAAATTCTGTTGGCATTATATGCACTTATACCAGTGTTGTTGTACCAGTGAACACTGAGTTATGTGAGACTAACAGCAGCTGCAAGTTGAACAGTTAGTCACACTTCAGTAGAAGGGTGGCGTGGTTGTCCAATAGATGGGGTTTGTGAGTCACAGAGGATTTGGCCTCCGTTGCTATGTAGAAGCAGAGGATTTGGGACCTATAATGGTAGGTTGAGAGGCTGTGCTGAACAGTTTTTACTAAACAGATTTGACACAATTTTTCCAGTCCTCCCCTGAAATGAGGCAAGGGAGGAGTTCCTTAATCACACCATTGTGGTCTGTGAGATGCTCCCAGTATGCAAGGCAGCACAGTCAAAGAGCAGCCAGCCTCATGAAGAATCACTCTGCTGATTCTTGTATCCAAGAACAGTCAAGGGAGTACGGGAACAAAGTCTGCAGTGAGGCCTATACTTTTGGTGACTCAGCTTATGTGATACAGCAATGTTCAAGTATGGTGCTTTTGCATGTCCTATCCCTGGAAAACACTCAAAAAGTCAAATGAATCAAGACTGCAAATCAATTCCTCTGCAAGTGTCACATTCCTAAGATACACACAGGCCTTATAAGCCTATTCTGTTTATCTCCCTTTTAGCCTCTTTTGGTGAGCAAATGAGAGCAACTCCTCTCCATTTCTATTCAGGGTTCAGCTTTTAATTGGGAACAGCTGCTCTCTGAAATCTCTGAGGGACGTGCTCTTTGCACCAATTATATGAATGGACACAAACATACAGTACCTGCTACTGACTTGAGTCCTGGCAGAAAGTTACAATGTATTTCTGTGTATTTAGTATATATCTCTAATGGAGCAGGAAGACAACACAGTGAATGTTGTCCCTGCTTTTCCTTGCAGTCTGAGTTGGTCCTTTGTACCCATTGCATGGGGCAGTAATAATAGCCTTAGGTGTAATGCACCTTCCAGTTCCAATAGAGGGCACTTAAGGCTCAGGTAAATTCAGCAAGATAGCTCTACTTTAATTAAGTCTGCAACAGTAGGCCTACTGTACTTTTCTACTAACACAGAGGGAATCTCTCAATCTTCAATGATCATAAGCTCCTCCTGAGCTCATTTCAGTGTCATTTATGTGTTTAGTAAAACTTTGTGTGAGGGAAACTACGTTTCAAGAATGCCATACAGCATTTTGAAAAATGTGTGTCTTGAGGGCATGAATAGTAGACTAGGCTATGGGCCAGGCCTAGGCTATAGCCTATTCAAAGAAAAATAGCAAATCTCTTGGGGTTAGTGCTTGTCTTAGTCATTTGTCCTTTGTTTACTTGACCATAATTAACCGTTTTTTAATCTCTCTGATGTATGTAGGCTATGGATTACACTTTATGAAAAAGAATTAGGGCAAAGCTATAATACAGAAGAAGGATATTATACAAATATCACAGCAAACGTGCCTATAGCAAATTTTATTGTAGGAATATTATAGGAACATCATAGTGATACCGTAGGACAGTGGCTCAAAGTGGGGTCCTTGAGGGGGTCCAGGGGGTCCCCCAGCAAAATGACGTGTACTTTAATTTCACTATTATGTCACTCACTTCAAGTTAACACAATGATAGAATGGATGACTATTTTCATCATATAGATTTCACACTCCCGACTGCTACCTCCCCACATACAGTATAGAGGCAGTTAACATAGTCCATATAATTCTGTCAAATATGCAGCAATATCTTCTCAGGTGGGATTCTTGAGGGCAAAATCCTATGAAAAGGGGGTCTGGCGTGTATCTATCTCTGTCTAAAATACCATAAAGTAAAATAAGGTCACTATAAACTCACTATTGAATACCGCAAACACACGTTATGTCCTTATAGGAATATTACAGGAATAATACAGTTCTTTTTTCCCGCATGGATCCAGCACATGTGAGGAGTGTGTGGTCATGTAAGGGCTAACTTGGTCTAGGTGGCGACTCCCCACATTGGGATTAGCTGTCTTTTCTTTCAGCACTCCCTGAATTCCATTCCGCCTTTTACTCGGGGCAGCGCTCCTCTATATCCCAGCATAGGACTTCCCAGTGACTTGCAAGACTGCATTACAACAAGTCCAAGTTTCGGAGTGCAAAAAGAAGGGAGCGCGAGTGGAGCCTACACCGAGGCGATATTTCCATTCCCAAAACAAGCGCGAAAGGAGCATTTACCTGTTGATGAAGTCCCGCCGGGTGTGGGACGCACAGGAGCAACCGGGTTCCTTTATAGAGAAGAGAAATCTGAAAAAGGTGCAGACAACACACCACTCCAGTGGCCAGGAGGAGTGAAGGACCTTGGTTTTTCCTTTTCCCCAGCATTTGCAGCCTGTGCTGGGTTGGTGGAAAATGGGCACTCGGATCACTTCGATCTATGGACTTATCCTCTCTTTGATACTCTCATGCCAGCTGGTTACTGTAAGTGAACTCTTTCATAAAACTTTAAAACTTCTCCTTTAGTCATTCTTCAAATATTTAAACTTTCCTGAGAGAATTACACGTTTTATCCACTCAACAATATACTTTTAAAGCCTGTGTTTTTTTCAAAGGTCAAGTAACAGTTACAAACCAGTGCCTTTATTTCCTATTAAAGGCAAAACGCAAGTGATGATGTTGCTATTTATGTTCTGTAAATAATGTAGTCTGGTGGTGCAGGGCTCTTCACATGCAAGTGGGCTGTAGAACAGATTCCAATCCACACAGTCATATCAGCCTGCTGTATACTATAAAGATGCTTTTTAAAGTAATCTGACAAACTAGAAGCTCCAGTTAAGTGAAGCCGGTCTAATTCTGTCCATAGAAACAAGCTATTCATAGTCTGAGTCTCCTTAAACTTTCTCAAATTTAGAGGCTACACCTGGCATTGCCTACTCAGTCCATTAGTTATACCGCAGTATATATGAAGTTGACCTTATTCAGGGAAATTATATTAAAAAACAACAACTTTGTGATAGTGTGGTCAAAACATTTATGAAAATATGCATTTATTATTATATCTTGTTTGCCTAGTCATTTATGTAGTTAGTTACACCTTTAGATTGATCTGCTTACTATAAGTGCTTAATTAATTGATCAGTTCTGGAATCCCCAAAATCTTTCTCTAAAAAGATTGGGGCTCATTTGCAAAAACAAATATGCAAAAACCACAAATCATGCAAAAGTTGATTGCATGTGTTCAGTGCCATGCCGCTCCATCCAAAAACCACTCATGGAAGGAGACTGTGCAGTAGTGACGGACAGTAACTGTCTAACTACAGTTTCTGGATTGATTCATTGAGCTTTCACTCTCATTTTGTATACTAACCATGCACTGTTGGGCATTTGTCTAGAGGCGAAATGAATGATATTTTAGCCTGAAATAGGTTGTCTTTACACTGCTATATCTGTGGTATGAATCATATAGAAGAGGACCATTGGTTTGGTGCTGAGAATAGACACTAGTCCCCCCCACCCCACCCCACCCTCCGAAGATCACGTCTGGTGTCTCACCTTTCTGCCCTCCATTATACAGAGCTGTCATGGTTGAGATATCTGTGACCCCTCTGTTTTGATTTGATCGGAAGCAAAGCCTTCTGAAAGATGGGACATTCTTACAGAGTCCAGCCGACATAAATCTTTCACCTGTTGGAGACAGAGTATATGAGCCGTGATGCGCCTGAAGTTTGCCTGAAGTGCGCTTAAACTTGCTGAAGAAATGAAGGGCCTTTTATGAATCAGGCTCACGTAAATTGCCAAAATGTACAGGAATTTGTGTTGGTGACATTGGTGCAGGGACACAGCCGACAGTCCTCAGCTATACATATCACTCTAAGTATATTCAACATCCAATAGTGCGCTATTGAGTACCTAGCCTATCCTTTAGTCAACATTATCAGTTTGCTTCAGTTCGGTGAGTTGAGGTGTAAGGTACATTACCTGGATCTTCAAAGTCCACAAAAGTTTTGTACCCTCAATATCATGGATCCACAAAAGCTATCAAATCCCAAGAGGTCAGTCATCTGTGAGCTGTGTGCTGACACTGTCTAAGGTAATATATAACGCTGCCTCTCATTTTTAACCACAGCCTTGATGACCACTAAGTAAAACAATACCAACATAATTGAATTAACTGGAACTACGAGCATCTGTTTCTTGCGTTATGAGTTTGAACTTTGGCAGGCCTGACTGTCTCTTTGATTCAATTAAGCACATGTACCGGTGTTACTATGGGCCCTCCTTTCACTCGGCTGGAATGTCAGGGTCATGCGTATCAACTCAAACAATCAAAGTCAATAAAAACTCTCGATGGGTAAGAGTCCTGCTGTGAACCACTGGTAGTGCTAGTGTCAGAAAGATTCATATTCTATGAAGAACACTAATAAAACAAAGTACTCGTTATGAATACATAACACCGATTCATGAGAAAAAAAACATTTGGAAAAAAGCAATATAGTATAAATTCTCCATTTAATATGAACCATAATAGACCGTAACATTCTTAATGATGTGGCAAGCGGACACCGTATGTTTAATCCCAGCTTTTAATTGAGCACTGATGTCTTCTTTTCCTAATGAAAAAGCACAATCTACTTTTTTAGAGTTGATAAGGCCAATAGCCTTGCTCTTTGCCTGTGGTCCTCTTGATCATAAGAAAAGAGAGTGAGGCCACTTTGTTTTCTGGTGTATGACATCAGAAGCGTGAGCACTACCGCTGACAATTTTGGCTCGGATATCTCTCCCAGTATAGACTGCCACAAGTGTCCCCTGACTTCACTGGGGGGTGGACTGGTGGCTGGGGGAAGGGCGGCCTGGATTTCTATGCCTATATAGTCTACAGGCCGTGTGCCATTGTCATAAAGCGTTTTCTTTCCTCTCCCGTGTGTAACTCAACCCCTTTATCCCCCCCGCTAAATATTATGCAACGGCGGTTTGATCTGGTGATTTAGTCCACTCCAGGCTGGGTCATGTTGTCTGGAGTGACCAGGGTGGTTGGTCTCTCTGTGTGGGGCTTTGCCATTTTGAGACCCGACTACCTGGTGTTTAATTCCCATTCAGAAGCAATGAGGACTCTAAAGGGGTTCTGAAGCACAGCAGTGCAAACACCAACTCCATTCCACAGTTTGAACAGTGGGGAAGGTCTGCCCCCCTCCAGACCCGTTGGGATAATTGGGAGAAGACTGGGCTTGGTAAACATTGCTTTGTTGAGTTATAGCCCCAGGAGAGAGGCCATCTTGGCTGATGGGACAATGCTGTGCTGGAGTGGCTCGCCCCTCCTGAAGCACATTGGCACATATGGAGCGCAGGCAGGCAGGCAGGCTGGCATTTGTTGACTCTGCAGTGAGGTGTGACTAGAGGTCAGAGAGGTGAGGACTCTGAACCTGACTCTGTGTCAGGGCCTCCTCATGATTTATTCACAGCCAGGATTAGTACACAGCTTACTAAACCAATCGCTTTTAATTCATGGGCCTTTTCATATGTGATCAGACGAGTCTGCAGTTCTTGTTTGAGCCTTATTACCATTTGACTTCACAAATTAAAGGTTTTGCATTTCTTTGTACAATTCATTCATTCATTCATTCATTCATTCAAAAAAACTGAAGTACTGCATTAAAAGCCATGATGTGATAAATACAAAGGTGGCTAAATTAGAAAAAAATGTTGTGATCACCATAAGACAACAACCAATGTAACAAAGAAATTCAGAATATAATCAGTGTAGGCTTTTTCTTAAAAAGACCATATTTTCATGTAACTTTAGACATCCGTATGACACTGCGTACTGTAATGCATATTAGGAATTTATATTGTAGAGATGCAGCAGCTTAAAAGGAGGGTAAAATCTGTTTGAAATCTATTGGGGTTTATGTTTATTCTCCACTACATCCCTGCTCCGAGGGCTTTCCTTCACCGTTGTCATCTTTAGGAACACTCCACCCCCCCCGAACGTTTCCTCACAATGCAGTGTGTTCTGTGGTTGCGGGGTTGTTCAGCTTTCATGTACGTCGCGTCCGTGTCGGGCAGAGGAGCCGACTCCAAACACAGCTGCACCTCAGCTGGTACAGCCGCAGCACTGTGCATGTGCTGACATGAGCATACATACTCTCTGCACCGCCTGTTGCAGCTACAGACCCACTCTTTTACTCTTTTCACTTCCACCCCCTTATACTCATTTACCCATTCCTTTTCCAAAGCACATGTTTCTGGGAGCCTTTTGGTTCCAACCAAACCTTATCAGACTATCACATTTGTGTATCCTTCAAAGATATTATTGGTCCGAAGCCTCTGTCCCAGGTTATGCTGCATTCTGTCAGTGAATCTTCAAAGCTATATTTCATTTTTTTTTGTGTGTATATACCTCTATAGGAGGTCAGAAATTGTCAGCCATTAAACATGGGCCACTTTGGCGACCCAAAATCATCGCCAGTGTTTTACTTTAATTTTGAAGTCTAAAAAAATCATACTTTTAACACACCTGCAAACAAGGTAAAGAACGCCCAGGCATCTTTTTCATTCTGCGTCCTGGATTATGCTTGTCAAAAAATACAATCAGCAGGGTGGCGTGGCTTAGCGGTTAAAGAGACCATCCTTCAACCAGTCGAGCTGGGTTCAAGCCCCAATTGTGGCAAAAATCTGCCCTACTGAAGTGTCCATGAGCAAGATACCAAATTCCTACCAGTTCCAGGTTTGCTGTTCTGACCCTCTACTCGACCTCTCTGGAGAGCAATGAGAGGTTAGAAAACTTTCCTTGCAGGGATCAATAAAGTAGCAGTCATTCAGCAAAATGTGCAATTATTGATATCAAGAACTTGGAAAAAGTCTGAATACCAGACGTGGCAGCTGATCCCCACGGCAACACATTTTGAAGGATGTGCATATGTGGAGCAAATATAGGCGTCCATGAGCTAAATGTAAGATGTAAAAGGCAAAATTGAACAGCA
The DNA here is from genome assembly GCF_048128805.1 of Centroberyx gerrardi. Taxonomy (NCBI): domain Eukaryota; kingdom Metazoa; phylum Chordata; class Actinopteri; order Beryciformes; family Berycidae; genus Centroberyx; species Centroberyx gerrardi. The sequence goes on along the minus strand of NC_136010.1, from coordinate 20,793,267 downwards.
TCTGCCCTGTGGCTCATTCCACTTGAGTGAAACACACCTATATATTGCTCCTCATTCCTGTTTTATGGAGCTACAGGTGCAATAAAGCCAATTGAGGTCATGGTGAGGTCACAGGATGACTTGAGGACACAACACCATCCAGACTGCAACCAATAAAAAAGTAGCTAAATAGTCAGAAACAATTTGTGGTAGTATGCCTCACTTGTTCTCCCTCAACATGTTCGGTCAGTGCTTGTGAGCTCTAGGCAGAAACAGCCAGACTAATCTGCTCTATATGGGAACAAGCTTGTCCTCTTTTTGAATTCCCTCATATTTTTGTTAAAAGATTGAGCGAGAAGCAGGTCTTAAATTTGATGCATTCTAATGCCAATAGTCGTACTACTCTTTTTTCTGGAAATGGTGAGCTTTAAATCTTGAACATGAGCTGCTGAGCTTGATAAAAAGAACAAAAGGCTGCAACAGACTGGGACAGACCCTGACTGATTTCCCCATCTTAAGCAGTCTTCTTCAATCTTTTCACATTGTGTCACTGAGCTTTTTTCCCAGGCTGTACTCCAGCTTGCACTTATTAGAGATTCATTGAAATGCTAAGTTAACTGTATTGCACTTTCCCTTTGAAGGCACTTTATAGCTGTCTGTGCCCCATTGAATCTCCCATTGTCTTTTCTAGTGGCATTGATGTGAAGTCACTTGGGCATTCTACTCATTGCTCAATGGAGCTCCTGCATTGTCTTGTATGGTCCCTCCCTACTTATACAGCCGCTCTGATGGGGGTTGCTGCCCTCTTCACCAAAGGCTTTTTTGTGTGTTACAAACAGAATAGATTTTTTTTCCAGAGTGCTTAAGTTTTCAAAAGCAATACTATCATTCTTTTTTTACCCCACTGTGTTTTAAAATCAGGTTTGACCCTGCCATCTCGTGAAGTGTTTATAACAAATCCCACTCAGTGTGTCTTATCAGAGCTGATGATTACACCCCCCCCCCCCCCCCCCCCCTCCCCCTGAACACAGACTACAGGGCCCCGCTTCCACTTCCTTTTACTGTAAGACAAGTCGCTACCTGTGAAACAGAAAGGCTCCCTTTTTTGCTAGACTTTTTTTGGTAGCCTTAAGAAGATGCAAATTCGCTTAAGCTGTTGTTAAACCCTTAATGTTCCCAGAGGGAGGCGGGAAAGTGGAATTTTGTGGCCTCCGGGTTATAATGGCCCAGTGAAAAGTAAATAGAGGAAAAACACTTGCAGCTTCTGATACTTATTTTCTTGCCTTTTTCTTATGGCGGTGTGTATCGATGTTGTACCAGGCAAGCAACTTTACTAAAAAACAGCACAGTTCAATTCAATTGTTTACATACCCTAAGGGAATAAAGCCACTATGCACCATCAATTTGTACCTTTTCCACATTTTTTTTTGGCATCAGCCCAGGTATAGGCTACAAAATGCAAGCTGTCGTACCTTGTGACCTAGAACAGTTGACCTAACGGACACAGAATGCTGCACAGCAACTGTTACTCCTGCACGGCTGGCAGAAAAGGCATCCTTTGAAGCCACTGATAAAATATGCCTCAGATTGCTTCTGGGTTGCCCTCCTTATGGAAGTGTTCAGCTCTCATGTCAGCACACTGTGGGCCTCCCCTCCGGCCCTCAGTTGGGCTGCTGGGGCCCTCTGGAGAGGCAGGAGATAAACCCCTGTGAGAGCAGCAACCGGTCTGGACTGTGTTAGCATGTCAGCAGCTGTCCCAAGAGACATAACAACTCATTCTCTCTGTTGTACACACTCCCACACACACACCTTATTGTTGATGAGAAATCTCTTCTTTCTCTGTCGCGCTGTAGCTCCCACTCTCTCTTTCCCCCTCCTCCCTCTGCTCTCACACTCTCTGGTAGGTTTTACCGGTGATAAAATCCTTGCATTTTGTAGCTGAGCTGCAGCCAGTATTTATATCTCTGTTGTAGCATCTCCCTTTGTGGCCACCAGTGTCTGCATGCTTTTGCTCCGGCACATCCTGAGAAACGAGGGAGGAAATCTGCCCGAGCGATTTGTTTCATGATGAGATATCTTTAGAGCGGCGAGCAAATGGGCTTGAGTTTCAGACGTCGCCAGCAGTCCATTGTTTTGGTGCAGTGGCTTGTGATGGTCTGCAACTTTTGGCCCTTGCTGAATCATCATCCTGTTGGGGAAATGAAACCTGGAATTATCTGCCGAGGACAAGAGGAGCTCACTTCCCCTGGAGCAAAGTTTATTCAGGCTTTCCTGTCTGCAATTCAGAGCATGTCCTGTTCTATATACATGCCGAAAGAAATCACCCACCATATTTGTTGTTTTTCCAGCCCCCACCCCCCTCTTTCTCGTCTACTTATCTAACCTATTTTCTCTCTGAAGTATGTTTAGATTTGAAAATCCCCAAATCTTCAGTCATGCCAATTTTCCTCCTAGGCGTTCATATCTCAACCAACCAGGGTTTTAAAACCTCTCCCCTGCACCTTCAGCCGTGCCTTCATGTAGAGCAAAGAACGCAGGGATATTTTTTTTCCAGGTCTTTATTTCTTGCAGAGAGATATGTAATTCATTTGGAGTGTCTGTCATCTGGTTACAGCCCTTGGTAGCAGTGCTATATACAGAAGCTTTCACAAGTTTTTATAACTTGGCGAATAACATGCTGGAACTAGAGATTAATAAATTCCCCCGGACCTCGTGGTACACAATTATGCCAAAGCACAAGCCCTTGTTGTTTTTATTTTCCCCCTCTTGAATTTCCATCACAGTCTGCCTCAACTGAGAAGACCTGCTTGGTTGGAAATATTTTCCATCCAGGTTTGCTTTGCCTTTGAAGATGCATGTTCCATGTTGCAAGCCAAACTGTCTTGTAATGGAAAAGCTCTTTGATTCAAACACACACTTTCATTCACACACTGTATTTTTAATGAAAAGTAAATATCACTCACATGAAATCCCAAGGACTCTGGCCTTTTCCCCTGCATCTGCCTTGAGATCGAGAGTCAGGTTTATATATTAAGTGAAGCAGACAGAATGTATGCATTGTTCAAAGTTTTGCTTGTGCATCTTAAGTGACACAAAAAATCACTGTAATTGCTTATAATAATACTCCCACATACTGTATGTGTGACCTGTTGCTGCGATTGCAGCTTGGCAATTGTACTTTTTTGCACTAATTTGGTTTCCCCTACTACTGTAATCTCGCACTATCTTTGTAGAACAACTGGGTGTGTCTGGAGGCCGACAGTCTTCAGGACAGACTGGCTGTTGAGAGACAAGTGTGGTTTTCGTGGCTGACCCCGCTGGAAGAGCTGGGAGGTGCAACAGCGTTTACATTAGACAGATGTGTGTGTGAGGGGGCCTGGGAGACGTTTGTGGGAATGAAAACCAAACCATTGATAAGAATGGAATGTGGATCCTGTGTATGGTTGAGTGTTTCGCTAGATCACAATCACACCCCATGTACCATGCTGGTTACTATCACCATCGTGCCTTCTTAACATTTTCAAATCCACTTTGTCAAATACATCTCTTCGGAAGCAGGTCCAAGTCATAGGGAAGCTGATTGAAGGATTTCAGACTCATGTTAAGTATGAGTATTGGCAACTCAATCTAATGAAAACATTTACATCTAGACGTCACACATTTAAGTAGCTTGGCATCCATCATGTGCCCAGAGGTTTGACGATACACTAGAGCAGTCTACCCAGTACCTGACAGGCCCGTTGAAGCTGGAGTTTGGCCTTGTAACACTGTTGGTAAGGCAAAGGGAATTTCTGCGGTTGCCGACTAAAGTGGCTGCATATAATTTTCTCTCCGCCCAAACCATCTGTTGATTCCGTGGAATCATCAGTTATCCAAATACTCTGCATAAAGATTCACTTAGTTCTGAATGTTGTCTATTACCTTTTCATCAGAGATGGCACGAAGGCATCAGCAAATGAGGAGATCTATTTCAAAACACTATTTTGGGTTAAAAAAAAAAATCACAATATTAAGTTCCTCATTCAGTATCTTTAAAGTATAGAGGGTCAGTCTCAACCAAAGACTACCAGAGTACCAACTTGTTTTACTTTTCTGTTGATTTTTACATCGCAGATATCTCCTTTGGATATCTAACATAGAACAACATTCTTAAAATTCTCTCTAAGACATGATTGTGAGATGAGGGCTCTTATCTTGGGCAGATTGGTAAATAGTCTATCTGCTGTTACGTTTGATAAGAGGTACAGGTACTCCCCTGTCAGAGAAACGCACAAATCAATGATCTGTTCCTCTTTTCTTCCAGCAGACGTTTCATTGAAAGCGTGAGTCAGCCTGCATTCTCAGTCGAGGCAAACACAGTTTACAGTAATTAGCTGGTGACCACCAACAATGTCCTCGCCACACCACATCACTAAGGAGCTATGGGAACACCAGCTGTTCATCATTTGTAGATGTTCCTTTTTTTTTTTTAACAGGCAACTGTTGTGGCATTTGATTTGATTGCACTCCACTCCCAAGTCGATTTCAGAATTGCTTTCTTGATCATCTATTTATCACATGGGTATTCATTTCAAAGCCCTAATCATGCGAGCTAAATGAATTGGATTTGCTAATCTGTGTCTACGATCTTGACTGCTCTTGATGCTCTTTCCGCACTTATCAGGGACAGTGAAGGCCTCACTTTCCAGTTCATGTTCACCCAAGGCAGCATCTCCAGCCAAGTCAGGCAATTATTGCTTTAAAAAGGGTAATTAAATGGTTCTTCCCCTGAACTGAGGGCCTGTGTGATTTATGTGGACTGCGAGCGCCTGGAGGAGGCTATTTCAGCTGTGCCAGGACGATGAGGCCCTGTCTTCCTTACCAGGCTCCTCCTGCTGGGGCTCTATTATGACCCTGTCATGGGTACAAGGGGGGCAGGCAGGGGCACACCGGGGCTGAAATTTGGCACAAAGACGAGACTGCAGTCAGAGTCTCTGGCACGGACACAAGTCCTGCCCGTGGGCACATGTCTAACTTCAGCCTGTTGTTTCACCAGGGGTTCCCTGGTGCAGGAAGAATGGAAAGCGAGATTTAGGAGAGATAATAGAAGAATGAGAACAGAGCTGTTTGTTCATGCCTATTTTTTAAAAAGGGCAGGCCAGACAGGCAGAGTTTTCATAGTCTGATCAGCCGTGGGTGCTGTGTCTCTGAGGACTAGTCAGCACTATCCCCCCCGCCCCCATCCAGCCCCCGGCCTGGAATAGTTGGAATCAAGTCAAGTCAAGGAGTAAGCGTTAAGCTGACTTGATTACATTTGAAAATACAGGCAAAACAAACAAAAAAATAGATTTATGTTATCTGAAAATAATTGCTGTCATTATTATGTTATGTCATGTCAAACTTTATTTACCCCTCACAGGGAAATTAGATTTGCAGCAATTTCATTACAAATAACTAAAATAAAAACAATACAACATGATGCACAGATGGATTTAAATAGTAACCGCCCAATCCTAGAGCACACAGTACAACAACACAAGAGACAATGCCATGTTTTTGCACATAGGCTGAGAGAGTACATTTTACTGTGAAGAAGTGTCAGAATCCAAGGTCAGCAGCGGTGACGTAAGATCGCTGGTGAAAGCTGATGCTGAAATTATCCTCTTTCTTCTCTTTTTCCCTTGAAAGGTCGTGAACTGGCTTGTGCTGGCTTGTCCATTAGCACAGTGATGAGTCACACATCGAGCAGACTGCAGTTAGTTTCACTGTCTTCTCTCTTACCTGACCGGCTTGCCTCGCTGATTAACCACCGGAGCTCAGTGCATTTTCACACGGACACACAGGGCCCCATGCCTGTAATTACCTCTTATTATAGTAGGAAATGGATCCCTCACATCTGCTTCCAATGAATGGGCAGGTTAGCGCTCCTGCTTTCTTGTATTATTGCATAAACCTCTGGCAAACAGATGTCTTTGTAGGTGCGAGCACACCTTCAAATTAAGGCCTGTCTTTGAATTATGAGGACAGGTGAAATTCGTCTGTCAACTGTTGAGAGGAAGGTACTCCCAGACTTTGTTTATGGTTGCCAGATCATGGCCCTCGGGTCCGTTGTGTAGTTGGTACAAAGCCAATCGCATCCCCCTAAGTCTCTGTACGACTTGAACTAAGTGACTTACTCACTTAGTCATGTTTTGTACCCTCTAAGCCCCGTCTTTAGAAAAACTCAGGCTGGACCAAACAACAGCATTTTGACAAAAAACAAAGTTTGTTCTAAGTTAGGTAAATTCATAGTTAAAGATGTTGCATACTTTTGGGTAATCTATGATAGTGACTCTTTGCTTGGCTTTACAATATAACCGCAAGTATGTTGACTGTTAAAAAAAACTATCATTAGTCTTGAAGCCTTCAATTGGGGATAATAATACACCATGACAGTACAATACACCTTCTAATATCATATGTTAATGTTATGATATCAATATTGAAACGTATGGGAACGTGACAGGCAAGGGTTAAACATCATGGGATAAGGGTTCCTGCTAAATTGACCCAACTTTTTCAGGTTAACTGCTCTCTTTTATGTCCCGCTCCTGGCTAATTGTAATGGGTGCGTTTTACAAAGCACAGGAGCAGCACAGTTACAGGCTCATTTAAAGAGCCTGGGCTTGATCAATGGTAAATGTCTGCAATGACCAGCCGCAATAAAGGTTTGTGGTTCCAATTACCCGAGGGTGGGATTATTGCTCATTAGTTCAGACACAACCATACTAGAATATTATGGGCTCTTTCCATTTGTGTCACTTCGAGTTAACTCACTAGTCTCTATAATGTGAATGTAAGGTTTAAAGTCTTTGTGCATGTTCGGATAAGCTTGTTATACCATAGAGATGTAAATTATGGGTAAAGTAATACAGATATGTCATCAGTATCTTTTGTTGACATAAATTCTAAATTGTTCACCCTGATCCAGTCTGTTTATATTATAGTGAATACTGTGTTTTCATTTAGGCATTGTTCTGCTTTGAATGAACGTGCAGACGGTTTATTTTGGGACTATTTGGGGAAGGAAGGGTAAGTTAAGTGAGGGAAATGTTTAATTTAGCCCAGGGATTTTATTTGGCTCTCAAAGCGTAAGATCTAGCAGGCGTGGTCCTGTCTAGGGGAATTCCTTCCTCCATGTTCATACAGGACAATAGGATAGTTGTCAGGATTATAGAAGTGCTCGTTTATCACACTTACTATCCAAATATGAATGTTTGAAGATTCATCAGCATAGCCAAAAATGTTCGGTTCCATGTTTTACCTGTTACAGTGGCGGGTAACAGGTAATGTGTCACTCTCCATTGTTTTAGAGGCATTTAAGTCATGTGTGTTTGAGGTTTCTTGAGTCTGATGTTCACATTTTATGAAGCTGTTTTTTTCAGACGGGTTAATGGCCATTTAAATCCAACTGTGATTCATGACAGCAGCAACCACATCATAACTTGTCCCTGATCCCTACAGGGAAACAGTCTAGACAGGAACAGTCTAAGTCTTGAAGAGATAAAATAGGTTAATGTGGTTTCACAATTAGTAACCAAATACAGAGGGCTATAGCCTTGAAGCATGACTAGTACTGAAATGTTTCATATTTATTGGAGCACCAAGTAATGATGAGATATGAAAAGTAATGAGAAATAATAACATAGGGCAACATAGTCATTCCCTCAGATATCGCCATTAATGGAAATATAACCACCGTGCAACAAGTGACATTTAAAAAGCTGAGACTTTGATGACGTATTTGCATGTTTAACATGGTTTACATGTGCATGGTAAGATGTTAAACTGGACTGCAGCCTTTGCAAATAGTGAATGATGCAGAGAAATCTCATTGCATAGCCCCTTGTTGACCTTGGACAAGAGTAATGACTAGGCTACTGTTTATCTCCCATCCAACAGCTTTTCCCCTGGCCCTCATTCATAACCATATCTTCATCCTGCACTCTCCGTTTGCTTATCCAAAGTCTGCTGTGAGCCCGACTCAGTGCTTGGCTGACTAGGATTTCCATACTTGTTTCTAAAGTCGGAGAGGGATTGCAACAGCATGATGAACTTCTTGTGTAAGTGTTCAACTTGAAACAACAGCTGCCAAAACTTGTTAAAAGTTTATGCTACTTTTAGCCAAGTTTTTTTTTTCTCTCATAAAACTTGACCAGTAACAAGGGGATGATTGTCCTCATGCGTTCTGACATATTTAGGTGAATTCTGGAGACCAATTTATGGGCTTACAACCATCTAGAATTGGTGGGCTACAGTTAGAAAAGATGTGAAACATGAGCCTAATGGCCTGGTCAATAGTTATCCTGTGAACTACAGGTGTAAGGTTGGTGTTTTCTGATTGACCCCAACAAAGGAGCTTTACACCTGGTGAAATCCAACCTTCACATCGCCAGGATTCCCCAGATCCTTCTCCTCCTTGACCCAGCCTCCAGAAGAGATAATCCCATGCTTCGCGAGTGCCCAGCTCCTTGATCCTTTGTCAGTGGGTGACAGGGGGAGTCTAAGTCCAAGGGTTTAAAGGAGAGAATGGAGATGCTGAGAGCCAATCAGAAACGAGCCATTTCATGCAGACAAAGTGGGCACCTGATCCCCCCTCACATGCTGAACCCAATAATTGGCTTCAGGAATGTTCACATTTCTCTGCTTTAGGGTATCGTCAAAGAGCCAATGCTCACTGGGCTTTTTTGGCGGACGGTTAAAATTTGCCATGATCCTTGGATTTGGGGAAATAAATCGCTTCCTTTGCTAAACATGGAAGAAAACCTGAAGGAAAGTCCCTTGTTAGACTGAAGCTTAAGGTCACCACTTGCTAGCAAGAGTGTGGGTGGATTTGCTTCATAACATTCATGTCTATTTTTGGTCATTACAAACTGGATTCTGTCAAAACCAGATTGCTTAAACACTCTGTTCTCCAAATACCAAAGTGGAAGGCAGTATAAACAGAAAACTATCACTCCTGAATCTGTGTGTATTGGCTGAACTACATGAATGTAGGCTCAGACGTACAGCTCATGCTTAAGAGCTGGCTGATTTGAAGACAGTTACAGTCAATTTTAGAGGGCTGTACAGATGTGGGTGTGCCAATATGCTGAGCAACGGTTGGCTGTGCCTGCCACCGCTCCGAGTATTTTCTGAAGCGTGGCTTTCTTCAGTGTTTATTGATTCTTGTCCAGAGCTAACCTCAAATGGGGAGGTGAGAGGATCGCCAGCCGCAGCAGACAGCCTACTGTAGTGAGGCTTTCTGACGATGGATCTGGAAACTGTTTGGAGTTTCGTACCGCCGAGAGCCTTGCACAAAAGCATCTTTGAATATGTTGGCCAAATTGAATTCAGGTTACTCTGCAAACACACATGCTGGCTAGTCTCAAACACCAAACTATTGTCAACATTATTGTAATAGCCAGAACCTCTGGAGAACATGCAGTTTGACCAGCAATCCTTACATGCTTTTTTAATCTTAAAAAAAGATACTGCATGTGGAATCTAAAAGCTGAAGTTTGGTTTCTATTAAATATCAATTTCATGTGTTTTGTTTTGTTGTTTATTTGATGCATGCACAAAGCAATAGTAAACATATCACTTTACTGCAATGGGGACGTTTGAAATGCCACAGAGTGCTGGCACCTCGGAGCGGTCTCCTCGCTGCACCCGCTGTTCCGTCCTGCACCCACAGCCACTCTGGCTGCAGGGCCTCTGAAGCAGGGTGTAATAACACCTGCAGCTACGCAGCTCCTGAGGTATTTTTATCTCCCCCTGGAATTCCACCTCTGTCCTCCCCGTCGCTCTCCTGTCTGCATGCATGGGAACGGAGTCAGTTGAGCGGTCCTTGACATGCGTTTCTGCAAGTCACCTGCCTCACTACATTCCCCTCATCCTCGGTGACCTCCTACAGTAAATCCCCCCTCGCTGCTGTATTCCGGCTAGCGCTTCGGCCTCGGAGACGTGTGTGGTGTGTTTGTTTACAAGCGTATGCATAGCCCTCCATAATCAAGCCAAGAGCTCGTTTTGCCAAATTCCTGAGAAACTGAGAGCTGCATAGTGTGTCAGGATGCATGAAAATGACACGGCAGGCAGCAGCTGTGGGATTCTTAAGGCAAACACTGCTCTTGTGGAACTGAATTTTTTGCCTTTGCCAGTTCTTCCAAAAGGCATGTGCGGTACGCTCTGCCTGGCCTAGTTTAGAACCGAATCCAGACTTTTTCAGACAAAAACAACAGTAAAAGTACCGATGACTTCAGCAATATGCTGGCATAGGAACCTGTAATGGTGAATGCATTAGTTACACTATATTCATTGTTGTGGCACTGGCTTATGGCGTTGTCCTGCCAAAACATAACGTAATGTGGAAACAGCTGTGGGCATTCATAATAGTATTGTTTGCAATGACTCATAACTGCGAGGGTTTAGCCATAGTTTGAAATGACTTGCCCATATTTACTGAATAAATTAATCATATCCTCTTTGAAAAAGAAGCCAGTGAACTTGCAGTAACCTCCACCTGGGGTGCACTCTATGGTCTCTGTGACTTGACTGTCTAATCACAGGGAAAATGTTTCTACTCTATTTTGAGGTGCATGTAGTCCACCTACTCTGGTCCTCCCTCTTAAGTCTTTGCAGTTATTAAAGCTTTCATACTGTCAGTCTCTTTGTATTGCCGCCTTCTCAGGAGGTGAGGGTGTTTCTAACTGTAGATAGCATGGCTAATTTAGGAGTTAGCTGATATGGACAATAAACAAAAGAGATCAGTGTGACTTGACTCTTTGATCTGACAGGTCACGTTCTGATATGTGAATAGAAAGCAGAAGCACCGCTGCCAAGCATGATTAAAAAGGAATCTAATGACAGCAACAGTGAATGATGTTGTTTATGCCTGAAGCCAAAATATCAGCCTATCATCATGTTGTACACCAGAGAACAGTATCAGATGACCCTCCAAAGTAAAAAAGCCATTGTGAATTGCCATTCTGTGACTATAATTCTGATTATGGCCTAACCCGTGATATTCTCATGAATATGGCAGCTTTTAGGTTTAGAACAGCACTCCACTTTTTTATCTGGTAATCTGGGATTGATACTGAAGATTAGTGAACTCCTTCCATGCTTGCCTGTGTGGGTTGTAATGAAAGCTGACCTTCTCTTGTTGCCCATGGATATTTTTTGTGCCGTTCTGTGTGTGAAGGCAGGCCAGATCTGATTTCTCCTACCCGGTCTTGTTGTCTCCTCCCACTGTCGGCTTTCCCATGGTGCGCAGGTTAACAAAAACAGCTGTCAGGTAATTTCCAGTGGGGAGGATGGAGCTGGCTCTTTGAAAGAGAGGGATAGCCTCGAAATACCTTCTCTCCTTCGCCCCGATCCTCCAGACCCTCACTTTGATGATACTGTCAACATCCGACTGCAGCGCCTTGTTTAATCTGCACAGAACATCTGGAGAGGAGCATGGCTGCACTACAACCTTATTATGTTGACATTAATGAAATAAACAGCTGAGAATTCATATTTTTGTTCTCACAGCCCACCGCTTCAGTGCACTTTATTTTTTATTTTTTTTGTAAGTGTTGGCAGAAGTAACAGAGAGTATTTTTGAAAGAGACTTTGATGTGCAGATGGCGCCCAACAAAGAGTGCTGTTCAGTTAACAGCAGGTTTTGTTGTGATGTTCTGAGCTGAAAGTGCGTCTCGGGTTACCAAACAAAGACCGTTCAAAACTCACGGTTTGAGATGCTCAACATGTTGGGACTGCTTAGCGTTCCAAAAGCCTCACCATGGTTCCCTGCCAAATCCCAGTTAATTATGAGATCGCCATCCCAAATAGCATGACCTTGGGAACTGGTGGAAAGTGGCTTTACCAACATGAAATGACTCCCTCTGGCCAGGATGCCTGGAGGGTGTTCTCCCCCTGCCCAGAGGGTCTCTGTCTGTCTGAGGCGTTCTCACAGACAAATGTGAGATCTATTATTGTATCGCTTCAGAGATGATTCATTTCTGCGGCTCATAAGTAAATCACACTTACATACATTGCTACTGTGAAGGTCTGATTTGTTCCAGAAAAAATTGCATAAGCTGTGTACTTAGAAAGATTTGCTCTACTTAGCCTGCTTTTCCCACACAGTGGAACGATGAACTAATCGAGTATGATACGCAGGGGAGGGGAGGGAGTTGACAGACTGAGCTCGCGCTGGCCTGTGATTATGTGGGACAATGCGAGTGTGGCCAAGGCAACAGGTGGTGTCAGATTAGTCGGTCCTGAGGCGAGAACGAGCAGCAGAGAGGAGGGTAAAGGTAACTCTGCCGCTGCCACCGGTGCGGGGAAACCAGAGCTTAATCACACAGCCATCAAACAGCTGCTGCGACTTCCTTCCTGGAGCTAAACTGGCCCACAAACCTTCAGATCAACTCAGCATCACAGGGTGTATCACCTAATAAAAGATATTAGTATCATCTTGAATTAGCATCAAAAATGTTTAATCCCATAAAGTAAAGAAATGGAGCATCGCGTTAGTACATCAAAAAAATGTACTTCTACTGTAGATGACATTCATTTAAAATACTTTGAGTGTTTTTGGAAATGCTTGCAGATGCTGTATGTTATCAACAACACAAGAATTTGCTGTATTTTCAGTCTCCCAAAAATATTTCAAATGAATGTTATCATCATGTACAAATAGTTTCGGCCTATTTTGTATATTTTGAAACATACCTCTAGACATGTTCTGAAGAATATGTGAAATGTGCTTTTTTTTAGTATGGGGAGCTCTACAACCATCTATAAGACCCTCTACATTTTTGCCTTCTTGTAGAAGGAAATCCATAGTTCTTATGCTTGAATTTGCTGCAGCTCAAGTTAGTTTGCACCATTCCCTCAGTCAAGTCAGTCTTTCTTTGCTATACATTGCAGCGTCAGCTATACGTTATGGCACCGCAGATCCCTCTGAGTTATCCGGTGGGGAGGGAAGGAGACTTCTTAAATGACACAGCACTGCGTTCAAGGGGCTCTTTCTGTTATAAATAAACAGGCCGGGCCGGAGCTGCTCTTGCCCTACGAGCTGCCACCGGTTTCAGCACCTCGCCTCTCAGCTGTCGTCTGGGGGAACTGGAGCCTCTCGGTCCCCTCCGCCCCGCAGGTCGCTCTCTAAGTCCCGTTACCGGAAACATACACGCTATTTATAGACCCCGCGAAATACTCTCAATGTGTTTATGTTTGATATGATATACAGTTCAGGTGAGATAGTTTTTGGTTGTATTTTTTGGTATTCTGTCTTTGGTCAGACCAATGACACATGGCAATTTTAAATTGTTTTTTTTCCCGTTGCTGTATTAAAGTATGTGATCCTGAAGCTTAACATTTTAACATCTCAGCTCTGACTTGTTTTACCCATTACAGTATAAACATTCATTGGGGTATTTTCCTCACAATAAGAGCACCAGTAGCTTTACGAGCTAAACCTCCAATCCAATAAATTGGCCTTTCTCACAAACTGCTGAGCCCTATTAAAACAGAATAGGTTCATTCCTGGCTGAAACAGTGGGCTGATAACTGTGTGTCTCTTAATGGGCTGTTTTGCCAGTGTGTGTGTGTGTGTTTGTGTGCATGCATGGATACGAGCGTGTGTGTGTGTGTGTGTGCACTTGTGGGTGTGTGTGTGTGTAAACAAGAGGGTGGTTGCAGGCCCTTTGTTCATTGATGGTGGGAGCCTTTAGGACTCCACCACTGGACGAGCTGCAGTAGTGATACTAGGTGGTCTGGGGACGTGGGGCCCTGCTGGGGCCCCTGCTGGGGTGATAATTGAAGAGAAGGGGGTTGTGAAGGTGTCATCTGGGGCTTCACGCCTAGGGACGTTTGGGTGGAATGTGTTCACGCTCTATTAACCCACCCACAGTGAAGACCAATTACAGTACGGCTTTTTAAAACACCTGTAAAGTAGCTTATAGGAGAGTTTGTGTGGGAATATCCATACTGGGCAAGGAAAACTTGGTTTAGGATTATGTCCTCTTCCATCTATTTCTTCCCAACCCCTAAAATCAAAAGAAACATCATTGAAGGGACTCGGCTCTTGAGGCTTTGCCCTTTTGTTGTTTACACAACCTGCAAGTCTTGTGATTCTGCTATCACTGAGTCTGAAAAAAGCCCCTCGGAGATAGCATTTTGGTTGGTGTCAGGCAGGAGAGTCTTGTTTCACAGCCTACTCATGATCTGGGTTCTCTGTCTGGTCGTCATGTCGCCAGGATGTAACCTTTGGCCTGAAAATACACTACAGTGACTCACCTCCAGTTGCGTTATTTGGGGCTGATTCAGACTAGGATGGAGATGACATACACCTCTAAAATGCAGACTGGGAGTTAATGGTTCCTTTCTTATTCACTGCACAATATGCAATGATTTGCTTGAGGTTGCAAAATAAAATTTCCATTGCTCTGACTTTTTGAACAAGGTGCTAAAAATAAAATGGCAGTTCATCATAACTCATTGTAATGCAACATTACTGTAAGTTGCCCTATTGCTGTATTGTCATTGAATCTCTTCTCCAGTGTAAAGAGAACCTGTAACAAGCTGTATCCGATTTATATGTATTATCCTCTCTGAAGATACATCCTACACTTCTTCTGTGTATTATTCAGACCTGGGTCAAATAGTACTTGCAAATAATTCTTAGCTTTTGTTCCCTGCTGAGTATCAGATAATGGTGTGTCAGGCAAGTGTCAATCACAGAAGCGTGTGTTAAATTTACTTTAAAATGTTTTTCTGTGATAATTTCAACTTGCTAGAAATTGTATTGTCTCATGTGGCAAATTCCAAAAACAAACAAAAGCTAAGGATTATCTGTAAATACTGTTTAACTCAGGCTTGGTATTATGTCACACTACAACCTCTAAGCCTATACGTTTAGTAAGCATGTATAAGCGTACATGTGTGTACATGGTAGGGATTCATTAGTTTTCCCCACTGTCCCCTTTGTCCTGGGAGAGAGAGAGAGAAAAACTCACCGACAGCCTACATTTCTGCTCACTTTGTAATCCTCCTCATTTAATTGTAGCCCTCCTTTCTCCTTTCTCTCCCCACCTAGCTGTATCACAAGTCCACACAGGTCGGACGCTTATTTTGACTTGCCTCCCTGAGCAGTGAGTGTGGTGTAAAAAGAGAAGAGTATGTGAGGTTGTGTGGCTGATGCTGCCTAGCTGGAGGCGCTGCTTGGCACAGAGAACTAACAGTCTTTGAATCTTAGGTCGTACCTCACAGGGAGAGAGAGAGGGGAGACGCAACAAGAGAACACAATAGACTGACTTATATCTCCGTCTCTGCTTTGTTTAATCATATCCAAGCATGACAGACATGGCTTTTCATGCAGGGAGGGAGCTATGATTTGCATCTGTTTGGTTTCAACGCTTTCCAATTTAACATCGTGGTTGAGGTCATTCAGCTGCTTATTCAAAATGTGCACCAGAAGAAGAAGAAGAAGAAAAAAGATTTCAAGGGCAGTAAATAGTGTCCCTCAGGATCCTCACAGTTACCTGTTAAGTAGATTTAATGGGAAGCACATTGCAGACTTCAGTCTTCAGTACACACCACCTTGCAATACCGGACATGTAGTGTTCTCATGTGAGGAAGAATGGCTGCCGCTGCTATTGGCGTGTCCCAAAAGATCGCATGTGTGGCGAGAAATCGCTGGTCCACTGAGGAATGCCTGTGGGAGACTAGACTTATTGCAAAATGCATGGCATGACCCTTACGTGGGAGAGAAAATGAATGACCTGGGGGAAGACGGCTGAGCAGACACTCTAAGTATGTGTTCAAAAATGCAGCCTTGTCCCTTGGTTTTTACTCACTGGTCCCCCCCGATAGACTCCAGCTGAACTTTAAAGCTGAACTCCCCCCCACCCCCCTCCAGTCCCATTTTCCCCAAAAACTTGAAGTGGTTTGCGCGCCCACAGCATTAGTAATGGAACACTTCGGAAGACAATCCGTGCGAGTTGTCAAAGGGTGTTTGTCTGTTGAATGAAGAGCCTCCTTCCACTTCCTCCCCGTCCAGTCACTTTGGATTAAACCCAGTGGAAACGTCAGAGCGCCACAGAGAGCAGAAGGGCCTCACTCATCGGGCCCTTTATCCAGCAGGGGCCCAGGCAGAGGTTTAGTGTCAGAAGTGGCAGTTTGTCAATTCCCCCACCACTCCACTCAAGGGTTAAACACACAGGAAACTTTGTCTATCTCTCCCTCTTTCTATCTCTCTCTCTCTCTCTCTCTCTCTCTCTCTCACACACACATATATAAAGCAGTCCTGTTGCCATAATTTTGTTGTCAAAAAATCTCAAGACGTCTGTGTCTCCTGTGCCTGCAAGTGTGTATAGTAAGGTGTGGAAAAGGAATTTTCTCATGGGCTTACGCTCTCCCTTCCTCCCTTTCATCACTCTTTCAAAACACACTGCCACGCATGCAACAAAAACCCTCCATAGATCTATATGGCCAATCACAATATGTGTTCAGTCAGTTGTAGCCATCATCCAATATAGTTAACTGAAACTGTGCAAAACAATTCACACACAAATCAATACCAGTATTTCATTAAGGAATTAAAACTAACTACTATAAAACTAACTTTTTATACTATATTTTAATTGCTCAAATTAAGGATGATACAAGGAGTCTAGGCTTGATCTGGTCTGCCATAGGCAACTTCAATTCAATCATTTTGAATATAATGCAATTATATATCAGATTGGACTGAGAACTGAGCATATCCTTACTCCTTTATCCGGTGAGTGTTTGAGCAGCAGCCAAAGCTCCATGGTGCTGTCACTGCATGCGTGTATGCGTGCTCTAATGGTGTTCTAATGGATGTGGTTTAATGCAAGCCTGCTGATACTCCTGCACCTACTCCACAGATAGCTGGGGGTCAAGTAAAGGGAGTGCTAGGTGTTCTGCAGCTCAGGCCTCGCTGGTGCCTGGTAGCGCTTGGCGGGCGCCTTCGCTCTAGCCAGAGAGAGGAGTCTGTGTCAAGCTTTCCTCCACCTAATGCTCTCTGTAGTTTACATTCCATTCCTGTTTCGAACACGCTGCTACCTCACGTCTAAGGAGATATTGTTAGTCTTTAAGAGGGAGAGCGGGTCAAGGAGGTTGTGAATTCATCTTGTGTTAGCTTTCTATGAGTGCCTGCGCAGTGCTTGCTTGAAAGGTCACTACTTGGTGCTCGAATCAATTCCCCGGAATGAGCAATACAGCCTGCCGACTTTTTTTTTCTTTCGGCTTTCTATGTTTGCCTATCACACGCTCCAGTGGCACCCAATGGGACAAAATCAAAGATAGAGTGTCTGAGCTCAGAAGATGCTTTAAACGCTATCAGAAAACACTGTCGCATAGTAGCACTTTTTATAAGAGAGAGCCTCACTCCTGAGCACAGTGTGTGTAACGTAAGCTTGGTCCAGCTTCATAGTTTCTGTAACAAGCTGGTTATGTCTTAAAGATGTTTCTCACAGATTGTCCTGCAGCTGCATCAGTGGGTTTATTGGAGGAGTGGGTGAAATGACTCCCCTGAAGAATTCTTCTCACGCTGCCTCTGACAGGACTTGGCTGTCACAGAGATGTAACTAGGATGGGAATGCTGCAGTGTGGGCGTATGATAGTGTGTGACTGTGTGTGCTTGTGTTGGTGTGCGATGTTTGCGTGTGTTTGTGTTCAACATTGTGTGCAAGTGGGCCTAAATGCATGTTTGCTCTGGCCTATGTGCATACATGTGTGCGTGTGTGTTCCCACGTGTGTGTATGTGTGTGTGGGTTTTGCATGTGTATTTAATCACAACTCTCATAGTCTGTCTTACCATGTGTTCACAGTGCGAACAACTTCTGCTCTATTCTGACTGAATGTGGGCGGTGTGAGAGGCACCAGTTTATCTGTCTACAAAGTTGGTCTGTCTACAAAGTTTTGAACAGGAAAATCATGTATTTTTGCTGCTCTGGTATTCCCACTCATAATGTTCCAAGTTAATAGCTGGGCAACGCTAAATAGGTAGGATTAATCGAAAATAAACATAAAAAACTCAATAAAATGTGCTTACCATCGACCCGTATCGATGGATGCAACAATTCTCCAAGCATCGTTTATGAGACGTTTATTCCTGCAGTCTTTCAATAAAAGTTGTAGAGAATTGGGAAGCTTTGAATGGCTGTAGTCAACTTCTTGTCCATTTAGCACTTGCCAGGGGCAGCGATTGTTCATGAAACAAAATCACATCGGTAGGGAAACAAAGAAGCACATAAATCTGATTGGCTGTTGACGGCCGATGACCGTGAAAAGTTCAGCCGTGGCCAACTTTTCTTGGCCAACAAGCGTGTTAACCGTCCGCACATCAGCCGAGTTTTCCTGGTCGCTCGGCTCTATAGGAAATGAATGGACTTCCGGTGACTTGTTGAGCGTGTTGCTCACCGTCTCAATGCACAGTTGGAAGCCAACATTTGTGTGGATGTGGAGATGACAGCAGATGTTCAGCTGCAAGATTGTACGACAGCTGATGGTAGTGCCATCCTGAAGGATCTTGGCTCAGTTATTTCAGGCTTACCAGTCTTTCCTGGACGTTCTGCCCCTGTTGCTTATCAATTGTTCACGGAGCAAAATGCAGAGATTTCCCTTAGTCCCAGTAAACAACAGCTGGGCAAACTTCAGGCCCGTCCTCCGTTCTGTGTAGTGTCACCTGTCGCTCAATCTCTATGGAATCTGTTGTCCCTTTTTGTCTGTAGCTACTACTCCTTCAACATTCTTGCAAGGCAAACATTGGGCATTGTGAACAGAGTAATTCATAAGTAAACAGTGGAATTCCACTAGGTTGGAATGTGTGTGCGTGTGTGCGTGTGCGTGTGTGTGTGTTGCATATGTGTATGTGTATTTATGTGCATGTGCATGTGCATGTACATGTATCTTGTTGTTTGAAAAGATGGCGGTGCGTGCAGATGCAGCGGCTCGGCTCTCTCTCTCTCCTCTTTTCTTTTACCTCTTAGTTCTCTTAGTTTGTCTATTTTTTATCAGTAACTGCTTTTACTACTGCTTTTATTTATTTGTTTTATTTTTAACTACACCGAGAGAAGCCAGGCGAAATTTCATTGTACCTGAGTATAATGACAATAAAGATCATTCTGTTCTATTCTATTCTATTCTATGTGTGTGCCTGCTTGGAAGCATATGCCTGGTTATCCCTGTGGATATTGCCACAAGTTAGTGGAGCAGGGTGAGCTTCTGAGACCATGTCCTCTGGGTGGGGTGTGGTAAAAAGAATTACAGAGTCGGTCAAGACCTCTATCTCGAGGGAGAGATAGCTTCAACACAGAGGACATGTCTCAACTCCTAGATTGAAATGCAAAGTTCACACTAGCTATTTGACCCAAGTTGCAGTAGCGGGGTGAGAAAGTAACTTCATATGTCGTTCACAACTCTCCCTGACTTGAGGTCAGTTGGACGGTCTCAAACTGGCATAGCTTGACACATTAGCTTTCAGATCAGGTAGAGATATGGACTCCTCTTGCCAAAGGCTACTCTGTATGACTGCAGAGGTTTTTGCCAAGATGACAAAGCGATGCACGTCCAGTGCGTCCGCATCGTAGCCCATCCCAAGGGAGTGGGAAGCAGGAGATGATCACAACGGTTGGCTGGTTGGCTCCGCTGAAAAGAATTTGGCCAGTCAGCGGTTTCCTTTTGAAAATGGCCCGGGATTGTTGTTGTAAGGGTGTTCAGTCAGGGGAGAGAGGATTTGGGGGATAGATCAAGTTATTTATTAGCTGGAGCCATTTAAATGGGAAACTCTACCATGACAGAGTTGGGTGGAAATGGGAACTGGCGTGCCATGCCAACTGGAAATGCCAGGGATGGCATCCTGCCAGGGTGGTGTGCAAACATATAGTTGGCTTGTGGGCAGGGGATGGATGCTGAGATGGTGAGAGCCGAGAGATGATAAACCCTCACCGCGCTCCATTTGGGCATCTCAGTTGGAGCTGAATGAGTTGAAATGGACATGAATCCTGGGTGGCACAGTCAACTTTATCAAGATGATCAGATACGAGAGCAGCTGGCTAAGCTTTCTGTCTCCTCATTGAGAGTGTGGATGGGTCCATCGGGTGCACTGGGAGAGGAGACAGTTCAGTTCCCTTTATCATGTGACTGTGAGAGGGGTGGTCAGGGATTACCATCAGAGAATGGTGTGATAGGAATCTGCATTGATTTAATCCTTTTGAGATCTTCACACATCATCACTCCACACCTAGCCTGTGATTGTAGTCATTGTCTCAGGTTCAGTCGTAAAAAATAATGTGGAAACTGCAACATCGATCAGGCTTTAAAAAAAGTACACCCTTATGTAGTCTAACATACACTGTGACGCCATTTACTTTGTTCAAGTACCAGGGGAATGAAGTTATAGATTAGCCTGGGGCCAGCCTCTGAATTTTTATTTGCACCCACATTGTTCAGGTACACCCCTTGCATATGCCATGATGAATGACATGTTCATCACCATCTGAGTTTAAAGCAACCTGTCCTTTGTGGTGCTGCAGTTGAGGTGCTTTTACTGCTGCAGGAGGTGACATAATGTTTCCGTGATAGACTCCTTCCCGATTCCAGAGCAAGGAGCCAGCCGTAAAGGACTAGTTGTGGTATGCCGAATGTTTTACCCCAGGGCGATGGAGTTTAAAGCATACTTAAACAGATTTGAGTCATCCAATCATTCTGATCTCGACCTCAACTCCTTTCACTGGCTTTCAGAGTTTTGTGCAGTGTGTTGTGTGTTTGTGTGTGCTTATTCACATGTGGATTAGTGCAGTCAACTGTGAATATTTGCAGGCGCCGTCCACCAGATTAGAAATACATACACCATTCATGATTTCTTTGGACATTTGTATTAATACTAACGTCATTTGTTATCAGCGCCGGGCATATGCGTAGTGATGTCATGAACTTTTATTTGCATGTGCGCTCTGAGGGAGGCCGCCGAGAGATAATGAATGGTAAAAGTAAACATATCACAATGCGGCGTTTCCTGTCTCGGCCTTTGTTTTCCTCCACTCTCCCAGGACCAGTATAGCACTGGGTGTAACCTGGCTCCACAGAGAGACTTCAACCCCTATAAATCTCTGTCCCTCTGTGTTTGCTGCAGGTGACCCAGGCCTCCAAGGTGTGGGGAGAGGTCCCTCTGCCAGAAGACCTGGAGGCAGAGAAAAATGTCCAGGCGTCTCAGAGCTTACTGGACGATGACGAGGACTTTGCCGCTGACGAAGCTTCAGGAGGTGGGCTGGATAGAGGTCACAAACCACAGCAACAGCTGTCCTTAATTCATGGGAGTTGTGTTTTTCATTATGCATTCCTTAGACTGTTAACCCATCCCACATCTGTGTTAAATGTCATGTAAATGGCGCTCAAGGATGCATAACCCATCTAGAAAATGCTTATTTTGACTATTTCTTCTTGAAGCCTGCATGATTCACTTTTTATACACTGACTGCACTTATTCTTGTCATGAGGTACACTGATGAGGTGAATCCAAGTTAAAGCCATTATCCAATATTGGCTTCCCTTATTAAATCTATACCAATCATAAAGGAGGAGATGTAGCTAAAGAGAAGCAGACGAGTTAGAGAGGCATTTTTAAGCTTAGAGACGATTGAAATATGGATTGTGCAAAAGGGAGCTGCAGCTCAATATCAGGAAGACATTCCTAGTGTTTTGTACATTCAGTGTAGCTGCCATTCGGCACCTCCTGCTGTGTTTCAGATTTATGTTCCACCTGTTGTGTAAGTGAACCGTGAATGTTTTTTTCCAGCCATGAACCTGCACAGCGACTGACTATATCACTGTGTTTATGTGTCTGTCTCCACAGATCTGCCCAGTGGAGAGGACGATGGCAGCACACCGTGGCCCCCAGTGGTGTCAGGCAGCACAAGTAAGTCCTTACTGGGACCAGTGAATCCAGCAATTCTCTGAGTACAGTGTTGTTGATGTGTGGAAGATCGCTCGACCCTCTAAAGGTTCCCTTTCTTTGATTCAGACTTAAGTGGGTGCATGCTGTGTGCGTGTGTGTGTGTGTGTGTGTGTGTGTGTGTGTGCGTGTGTGTGTGTGTAAGTGTGAATGCAGGCAGAACTAGACGTCTGTCTGTGCCTGAATGATGTCGCTTTCACATCCTGCTGCACCATCTCCTCTCTCCCTCCCAGCTCACAGTCTGGTCATAACACAGGGCTTCAGGTTTGTCTCGGAGACATAAACATCTCCTCTCCTCCTTTCATCCTTTAAACCGGTGGCAGGGGTGAAAGCACAATGAGATGACATGAAAGCCATGATAAACAATAAAAGCTGTGGCAGATATCTCAAAACACCTTTGTTTTGCATTCCACCCTCCGCTGCCCGCTCTCTAGCCCCTTTCAATTTTTTTTATAGACTTAAAAAGGATTTATATATGGGGAACGCCACCGTATCGCATTGCACAGAAGCAGGGGAAAGAAATTAAAAATAACTTGTCAAACTGCGTGATAGGTGTGCCTGTGAGACGGTTTTGCCTCTGTTAGTCATGCTTGTATACTTGGTTCGCCACATTTATCCTGTTGCAGCATGTTTTTGCCATTTATAGATTTCTCTTCATCCTAGACAGCTAAGAGTCCTGCCAATGAAATCTGGGACTTTTTTGTCTTTATACTATTTGACCTTAGCCTACAAGGTATCAGCAACCATGCATTAAGGCTATCAATCTCTTGAGGTGTATTTGTACTTAAATCTTAAATGTAGTTGATGGTAGTAAATACTATTCCTGGGTTCCCCGTAGTACAGCAATGATACTGATTTTAGAGGTGCTATGTGGTATGTAGTGGTGCAAAAAGTTTATTAGCTGTGCATAAACAGTTCTCGGGCAATCTCGGTACTATAGATAACATCAACATTTAGATGTTGTCCTCATCCCTTTCACACATACAGGCTATTTATGTACCAAAGCAGTAAAAATTTAATCCCGGAGAAGTCAGATCAATACAAAGGCCAGTGGGTAATGGCCGCTGCTTCTTAGTTTGCCCTTGGTGCCAGACGCTGGCACTTGACAGGCTGGTGCAGCTGATTACATCATGGCAGAATAATTGTTTTGGTAGCAGCACTGCGAGCTGACATCAGAGCTGCGGCATATAGCATGTGCCTCGCTCACAGAAATAGCACTGCTGTGAGGCCTGGCTGGATCTGGATAGTTCAAGGAGTAATTTGGATTGGGTTAGTAAGGGTTAAAACATTTGATTCAGATTTGAGCAGTGCACCTATGAAGACAGAGGAATATATGGTTAATACTTACATTGCAATTGAGCCATTGGAAGGATGAATTAATGCAGTTGTGAGAAATTGTACTTTTTTCCGGTGCATAGAGTTTTGCAGATGGTTGCAACAGTTGAACGTTATCTTTAAAACTCCAGCGATTGTTTTGAAGTGTGTATATCTCAGCCAAATCCTGTGGGGAAGTTTGGTGCAGTAAGCTTATGGTCAGAGTTGATTTGGCAGATAGACACAGCGTTCCCCATGTGCAAAAGGAAGTTGAAAGTTAGAGAACACAAAGTCACATTGTGTTGACAACTCAGGATGGGAAAATATATTGTGTTAATGCGCTCACATTTTGCGGTGCTACATGAGCCTACAAAAATTCCCCATTACTTTGGTTTATTGCTTCTGTTGCCATAAACTTCTCGGCTTTTGCAACCACGAAAAGGTCACTGCTACTTTAAGATGGCAATTAAATAGGGGTTTGAGATCATGCAGTATTTTCTTTGATATATTGTCTTATCTCAAAGGTGGTTTGGGATTTGCATTCTGCCCAGTGTATCTGCCGTGATTGGAGGAGGCAGGCCATTTCCATATTTAGATATGAGCATGACAGCAGTGGGAAGGAAATTTGGTTTCCTGTGTTGGATGCTGAATGCTATGCTGAGTGTCTCTGTCCTGTGGACTGCAGACTGTCCACCCAAGCCTCTGCCTTCCTTCCCTTTTCCACTACTGTAAAGTGATCAGCATTGGGTGCCACTTTTGCACCCATTATGCCTTGTATCCTGTTGTTTGCCACAGGTTGAGGATTTCCCATTTCCGCCAGTCTCAGCCTTGCACGCTGACGCAGTGAAAAACATCTGGAGTCTTAACTATTTGTGAGACGAGGCTATTTTCAACTACTTTTGTCCATTGTTTTTGTTTTTTTTTTGCCTAACCATAGTCTGCAATCTTCTCTGGAGATATGAAGGTTGCATCCCATGTCCTCCTAACCTTTTGTCTTGACTTCAACACTCAGAGCCCCATAGAGATTTGTGGGAGACAGCATCTTGCTTATCTCTCATCTCTAAGAGCTTCCCTTCTCCTTTACAGACATTCCCAGTGCGCAGAGGATATTGGCAACTGTGTTTAGAAACCAAAGAAACAAAGGTTACCATGTCTACTTAGTAATGACAGTGCGGTTGGAGAAGGCCTGCTGAGGCTACATTCTTCCCACTGCTAATTTTGGATCAAAAGCTTGAGAATTCATATCTCCAGGCTGCTCCAGTCTCTTTGACCTTGTTCATAGAGATTTTTTGGGCAGAACCTGAACTAGTCACAATATTTGTAGTAGGCTGACGAATTTTAGAGTCAAGTGAACTGTATTTGAGTGCATAGTGTCATAAACCACCTTTGATTTAGCCATTGCTGCCTGACATGTTGAACTGAGAAGCAAAGTGCAGCCTGGCGTTTCTTGCTTGTTTTCAAGGTAAGGATAAGTGGAGAGATGTGTGCTGTGTTTGGTCTTCCAGAAAGTTTGTTTTATCTCTAGGGTCACGCTGTCCTTGATCCAGTGGGATTCAGAGACAGGTATCTCATTCTTGTGTAGCCATTCAGCTAGTATTACTCCTAATCAATTCAATTGGTATTGGGTATTTGCTGGAACACAAAAACAATTCAAGTTTTGATTTTTCTATCATCTCTAGAGGAGAACAGATGTTGCAACATAAGACGATAATACATCAGGGTAATGACCCCTGTCTGGCAGTCTGGCAGTTTGGCCAGGGTGTGGAGGGCTGCTCAGTGGGGCAATGGACAGGCTGGGGCCAGGCCACCCACTCAGTATTTCTGCATTTTTCCTGGGGTGGACAGTTGGTCAGATGTGTGTTTCAGTGCCACTGCCTCTGTGTGTGTTTGTGTGTGTGTGTGTGTGTGTGTGCATGCATGTCTGTGTGTGTCAGACACAGGGAGCCTCTCGGATAGTTGCACTGAGGCAGAAGGACAAGTGCTGGCAGCTGCAGTTATTTTGGTGAGCTCTTTGTTGTTGCACTGCTAGTCTTCTCGAAGGTGGTCACACACAGACTCACCAGCGTCCAGCAGCAGAGCACGCCAAAAGACATGAGGGCGAGGGAGAGAGATCACTTGCCTCACAGTATAATGAGATGGTTGACTTGCATCTGTGGACAATGCGGTTGTAACAGTCCAATAAGAGTAGACAAAACAGGAGTCCTGTGTTGTTGAAGGACACTGGACATGTTTGGGTTAACCACTGATAAAAAGCCTTTATCCTCCATAAGCAAACAGTTGATTGTCAGTGACTAGGCACAAGGCAGCCAGGGAGGGCATTGTTCTGAATGACTACTCTGCTGTTGAATGGTCTTAGTCACTGACTTGAGAATTATTCCTTGGCCCCATGTTGCTACACTCTGTTGTGCCAATAACAAATCTGTTGCCCTGGAGAACTGGCTTTTGCCTCTCCTCTTTAGGAAATAGATGCTCAGGGTTGCATTGAGAGCGCTTGTTGCTGTTTGCACTATCTCTTTTTCCATATGGCAATGTCATGGACAAGGTTGTAACTGATATCTCTGTTTATTTTGATGACCTTTACGATAACTGTGCTGCAACAAGAAGGGAAAGGGACCTTTCCCTAAAACAAATTGAGGAAAAGGCAATCGCTTGTTGTGTTACAAAACTATTACTGAATTAGAGCTTGTGGAAGAGTGTGAGTTTTGGCTGTGTTTTCAATTGTCCCTAAGTTCCCCCAGATCTGAGAGTTTATTTTGATAGGACTCCACGGTTGGTCAGTGGCTTCCTGGTTGCACACTAAGGAGTGTTCATATGATAATAATAATAATAATACCTCTCCTGGGATTTGTTAAGCCGTTAACTCTTTTGCCTCTGTTGGATAACACTTTGATACGTCCATGACGGAATGCATCACCAAATTGGACTTGCAAATGATCTCACCAACGGAAAACAGTAACTTAGTTTCTCCCCTGATAGATAAGAGCGCTATCTTTTTCAAGTTCCTATCTGTTCATTCTGCTATACAGTGGGCTCTTTGTTTCAGTGAATCTACACATAAAAGAGAGGAGAGTTAAGCTGTTACCGCCTTCTCTCTGGCTCTCGCTCTCATGGCAGTTTGACTCCGACAAGGATCACAACATCTCTGAAGCCTTTGAAGTAGCGGATGCTTCATTAGCACTAATTAGTTTGGGCCACCATTTTTGAGAAACCTCAGATGATTTGGGCAGGGCAAGATTTCTGTCCCACTGTCTGCTTCCTGGCCATAAATTGTAAACTTTAAATCTATTTTTGGAAACTCTTGCCTTAGACTGTGGCATTTAGTACTGTAACTTCATTTGTGTTTTAACACAGCCGCCTCTTGACCTGATAATATCAAGAGACAGCAGCAGTTCAGTTCTTCTATTAAATGACATGCAACCCACCAGAAAAAAAGATATATCTTACATATGTCAACTTAACCTACTTTAGAGAACTCCCTTCTGAAAGACGTGCTGCAGCTACAGTAATTGTGTATCAGCAGCCACATGTTTTTGTGTGTGCATCTGTAAAACAGCTGGATGCAGTACACTCATTTGATTATGGAGGAGCAGTTGTTTACTCCTGTCTGTTGAAGTTCATGGAGTGGATTCGTACAGAATCTGGACTGGTGCATGAAAATCTGTCTTGTCAGCACAGTGCTCAAATCTTTTTATTTTAACAAGCAGGTACTTAAAATTTGACTAGACCATGGTTTACCACTTTGTAAGCTTTCCCCGTGTTTCTCTGGCGCAAGGGCCCTTTTCTCGAAACCTATCCAAATTTCAGAATTACTCCAAGGCCTCCTCCACTGACATTTCAGAGCATGCCCCTTGGTGCAGCCAAAGCAGTGGAAGAATGAATGAGTCACCGCAAAACAGAACATGGGCATTGTTTCCCCTGCCAGTGCAGAAGGGTAACCTTTGGTGAGAAATGGTTAGGGACGGACGGTGCTCGTTTTTTTCCATGGAGCAGGGAAAACAGGAAACTGCTCCTCCCTGTGACACTGCAGAGCCCCAGGGTGGATCTGTCAGACAGCAGAGATGTGAAGGGCAGTGTCTGGAAGTGTGTTTGGTCCATAGGATATCCTCTGCACTCTGCTGGCCTAATGATCAGTCATTCCTAAGAGATACCCCCTGACCCCTTCCCTGGACGCTGTCATGCAAGCAGACTTTCCTGCGTGTTATCAGACAGACGCTTGTTGAACGAATTAGCCTCTTCACAACAGGCTCACAGCAGCCACGTTGACTCTGGACGGCTGCACTAAAACAGTATTAATGTTGACATTTCCCGTCTCACCAGAAATTGTGATGACAACTGTATTTTCATTCCTTGCTCTTGTCCAAAACCTCTTGGCTGCCTGAATCTCTATGTATTTTAAGTCTGACCAGCTTGGAAACTTTTGCTGATCTGTGCACCTGTTTCTGTTAAGACAACTCTTTTTGGCAATTCTATTTCTAATTGTCACTTTCTATTTTCTCTCCCTTGCTCCCATTCATTTCCTCTCTCGCTTTTCTGAAACTGTAACCTCTCTGCACCTGCCCGGCTAACTTGGTCCTATTCCCCCTGGTCCTTGTCTCGCTTTTCTTGTTTGATCCTTGACCTTTGGCTCCTGTTTGTACCCCTTCGACCTCCACACCACGTCTCTCCCCCTGTCTCTTGCCCCCTGCCCCCTTGCCCCTTGCCCCTCATCGCTTGCCATAGCACGCTGGTTGGAATCTCCATATCTGGGGAAGATACAGAGCCCGGTCGAACCAGACTACAGTAAGTCTTTATGTCCTTCCTTCTTTCTAATGCTGCAGTTTCTCTTCTCTCTGCTTTGGTCAAGCTTGGCACACTCTACTGTCACCTGCTCCGCTCAGTTATGCACTCTCATTTCCACATGCACTCTCACATAGCATTCCAAGGAGGACTCGGCTTAGGCATGTGCTGTTTGAGCCCAGCTAGTCTGTTTTTCCAAGCGTCTTGCAGGCTTCTCCCAGTGTTTTCTGACAGCAGTGGAAAATGATGGGGTTGTTCCATTGAGTAATAGGGTTCATCTCACTCCAGTGACAGCGCTTGCATTTCCAGCTGAAAACAGCTTCATAAAAAGATGTTGGAATTACTCCGCTGTCTGTCTCTGGGGACGGCAAACACTCTCAAAGAAAATATTATGTATTTCACGCTGTAATTTGAAAAGAGGCTTTTCGTAATTTTAGCCTCATGCAGATGGCTCTCCCACAATGATATGAACCAACCGCTGCACCGGATCATTACCAGTGGCTTTCATTG
Source organism: Centroberyx gerrardi (assembly GCF_048128805.1). Lineage (NCBI taxonomy): Eukaryota > Metazoa > Chordata > Actinopteri > Beryciformes > Berycidae > Centroberyx > Centroberyx gerrardi. Next base: position 20,764,724 of record NC_136010.1, on the reverse strand, counting down.
TTATAAAGAAGTGCTCTCTCATACACAGTGGTGGTTTTTTGATGTTTACATTGCATGCTGTGGGAGAGCACAAAGGGGCTAGCTTCATAGTGAAGCCAGGAGTCATTCCAAGCAGCTCCCCAGAGGGTAGTGGACTTTCAGACCGAGCTGTTTGGCTGGCCACCAGCAAAAGGGTTAAGTGGCAGGGGTCCTCTCTACAAAGCCAGAGCTGAGAAAGAGGCTCCCAGCATATCGCTATATTCAGCCAGAGAGAGAGAGAGAAAGGGGGAGAGAGAGAGAGAGAGAGGAAAGGAGAAAAAAAAAGGTCTCATACTTGACGGGGTCCCTGGTGCAATGGGGTAATGTGGTTTGGGCCTTGTTCTTGTGGGCTCCGACTCTCCCTCTTTCCCTCTCTCAATGGCTCGGGTGGTGTTGGGTCGATGCCGTAGGCGCTGGCTGGGGGGTTGAAGGTCAAGCCCAATGCGGCTGGGCTTTAAAGGCCAGGCTGGGCTCACTGCTCAATCAGGTCTTTGTCTTCCGCATAGGCCTCTATGTGTTCAGTGGGGGCCCATTGCACAAAGCCGCCACAGTTCTGCTGCACAGCTTTAATAGCTAAATAAGTTTGTGAATTAAGAGTTTGGAATGCTATTTTTCCAGGCTCCTTTTTTTCCGTGCCACCCGTCATGTCTGCACTCTGACAGTTTCATCGCCCCTCGATGGTGGCGGCGCTTGACGAGGGGATTTCCCCCCGATGGAAACAGTGAGTGATGTACAGGAGAATGGGTCTCGGAGAAAAGGGGCCGCTCGTTAGCAGCGGGGCGCAACCCGCCGCTCTAATCAAAGGATCTCGGGCGGTGGCAGTCCTGCACTCGCCAGTCCGTAACGTCAAAGCGGCGAGCTCAGAGAGAGTCGGGGCTGCGAGTCGCTGTTGACCCGCCGGCGAGAACCCACTCAAGTGATTAGATTAGCTGCGGGTCAAATGAGACGCTTTGATGAGTCACTTTGATGTTGCCTGTCTTCTGGTGCCATATTCAAGCCTAACAATTATTCCTATAAGGCTGACGGTAACAGCCTGCACAGCGAGCATTCAAGCACCCTGCCAGGCTGCGGGGATGCCTGCAGTTCTGCTGTACATATTCACCTCATTGTGTGTTTTCATACCCAGCGTTCAGTTTACTCTGCCACAAATGAGGCCTTTCCTCACCAGGAATGGAAGGCGTCTTCGAGAAACCAATTGGGATGTCTTGTAGTGCCAATGCTGTGTGTAATGAAAGGGAATTCTGCTCTGTTTTGAGAAGGCAGCTGTTCACCAGCCAAAGCTCAGGCAGCGGAGCATAAGGCGAGGGTCCCCACAGGCCCTCAACACAATGAACACACAGCCTCACCAAAATCTTTAACTTTTAATTAAGTAGCTCTCTGTAAGCATGATAAATGTCTGCTGTCAATGTCCACATGTCTAGTGATATATAATTATGGAAGGAGAAGAGGGGAGAGGGAAGAAAAGAAATGAACAAAGAATGTGTGTGTACTTTTTGTACACTGTGTACGCACATATATTGTTTGCATGCATCTTGTGTACCTGTTTGCAGAGATTTGTGCATGCAGCGCCTCAGCGTATGCCCACATAGAACATGGCTCTTTGCTATTGGCATGGCAAGTAGCAGCTGACTGCAAGAAACAGTACAAATATTGACTTCCTCCCTAAACCCACACTAACAGTCTGAAATCAGAGGCTGGCAGGCCCATCCCAACAAGGTGTTGGCAGGAGTGTGAGAACTGGGCACCCTGAGGGCCTGGGCTATTTAAAGGTTCATGGGCTAAGAAAGTGAAAGATCTTTATATTGCCAAAGTGACATTGGAAATATAAAGATCTGTCTTACATTTTTGTTGATTACTTTTCTTAATGACTTATTCATGTAGTTCTACAAGATGTTTTTTACATGCTGCTGACGGTTTTTGAAGATGTTCCATTAAATTAATCTGTTCTCGGAGCACTAAATCAGCTAAATCTTGAGATGTAGAGCTTGAAAAGACACATACCTGTATATTCAGTGAAATAGTGCAGTATGTATCGTTTGTATCACTATCTACTTGTCAACCGTCCATTGATGTATTTTGCATGTTATCACCATGGAAAGTCCAGTGTAATTCAGAGCCTTTCAGAATCCCGTTATTTACTAAGGAAGAGAGAGGTGTCACTACCTGCTTAGACTTACACATTTAAATAATAGCATTGCAGAGAGACCTGGATTGACACTCTTTACTTTACTTTTTATGGTTCATTTTAACCCAGTTATGTGCCAGATGGCTGGGGTTTGTCATACATGGCAGGACAATACAGCAAGTGCTTGAAATGTAAGACCATCACAAAGTTTTTGAAAGTGAATGAATTTCCCTGACATGATCTGAATTGTCCTGATCTGACAAACTCCATCCATCTGGCGCTCCGAGCAGGTCAAAACAACGGTTAAGAATTAATTGCAGCTTCTATTTGACCCATGTCTGATTTTGGCATGCCCCATCTTCAAACAGTTGACCTACTTACTGTGCTGTATGATCCGTGGCAGGTCAGCCTAGCGGACATTGCTTCTGTAGTCCATTGATATAATCCCTACTTCAGCCCTCCCCACTCCTTGCCTGCCTGCCTGCCTGATGTGTTTGACTTGGTGGATGTGGAGGGAATGTTGAGGCCCCCTTCCAGAGTCATTCACAGAGGATTTTTTTTTCATCTTCCTCTGCAGCCGTTGGCATAGTAGTGATGCTGACTCAAACTCCCACTTACCTTCCAACTCCCTGATGTCATCAGCTTTCACTCAGGAAATCTGGAGCAAACCAGTGGCCCAGCTATCTTGGCTGATATCCATGCACTGTGTATCTGAATGTTTGCATTGATTATGCCTCTTGCGGGACAGACGCTGTACTCAGTTCCGTGTTTGTGACACACAGGCTGTATCAACATCTGTCTGCAAGTATTTGCGAGTCTGCTGTTTATCTGTCTCCATGTAGAGAGAGAGAGAGAGAGAGAGAAACACTGATACTGTAATTTCATGGTTATATTTGAGTATGTGGGTGTTGAGCGTGCCTGTGTCAGTGTGTGCGTCTTGTTAGAGCCTATGTGTGGTGCAACACTGCAGTCGTCGGTTTTAGTACAGACCTGACCACAATTGAGATATGGAAATAGACACCATAATTTGTATGTGGCTCTCATTTCAGCCACAGTAATGCTCTTCAGTTTTTACTTCCCGAAACATCCAACGGAAAGCTTGCCTGAGGGAGATTATTCCCAAACGGTATCTTATATCACATCATCTTTAATAGGGTTTAACACTTAATCACGGGGAAAATACCCTTTCAAATCTGGCTCACAGTGTCTAAACTCTGGGACAGATTGATATTAATGCTGAGCCTGTGGTCGTTGTCTGTTATTGTGTGGTTTAGCTGACAGATTCTCCTCCCCTCCAGTCTATTACAGAGCTCTAGTCAACTTCACCGACTCCCTGGTCTATGGCCCTGAGCTTGAGGACATCTTCTCCCCGGCCTTCATTGAGATCTCTGATGCGGTGGTGGACACGGTAGGGCCTACCCTGACCTGACAGAGTCTATTCAAATTCACACACACTGTTAAAGGATCCTCACACATCACATTCTTGTCATTTCTAATAACTGTCATTCCATTTTCAGTAGAGGCTAAGGGTATTAGTGCCTTTTAAGGTTTATCCATGTGATTTATGACATTGTACATGTCAATTACAAGTACGTGTGACCTTATGCCTAAAAATAAGCTTGTTTATTTAAACTTATCTGCTCTGGTTTTTCCTCCGCAGCTGGAGTCGGAGTACAACAGGATCCCAGGCGTCCAGACAGTCAGCGTGGTCCTCATTAAGTAAGAACACAATTCCAGTAAATCACTCCTTGTGACTCCCACAGTAGATACCTCAGAGTCTGAGACTTACTCTAGCCAGGTGTTAGTTCTCTCTCTTTTTCCACGCAGGATTAAGCCAGCAGTTTAGGTCTGTAGTTAGTGATTCATCAGGTCTGTAGTTAGTAATCCCTGTAAAGGAAACCTTGAACTGAGCTGCCTTCTATAACCGTCTACCACTCCACACTCTAAGTAACCCTCCCTGGTCTTCCTTGCTCTCTGTAGGAAGATGATAAGAGAGGATGGCGTGGATGTATTCGTGGAGTTGGACGTGGGTTCTGACTACAACAACAACGACGAGCAGATCCGCAGCGTGCTGTACAGCGTGGTGAAGGAGGGAGCCATCGCTTCCTACGTCACATCAGTCCAGGGCTTTCAGTTCAGACGGCTGGGAGAAGGTAAGGCCTCAGCTGCAGAAGTAGAAATGTGTTAATTCCACAGCACTGCTTCACACAGCCCTTTACTGACTGACTGTCCTACACTATACACTTCCTCAGATAGTGTTGGCGATATGTTTGCAGCCGATCAAGGTCTATCAGAGGGTTAGGCAGTGTCCTTAACGTGTCTCTCTGGTTTCTAGCTCAAGCTCTGCCCCCTGTGGAGCCTATAGCAGTGCCAGGTTTGTACTGTGCCATGCCTGCTGCACGGTGACTGATGGAGCCGGTTGTGGTTACTGTAGTGCCTTTAGAACGAAGAGTTGAGCTGTTCCCTCCTTATGAGCTTAAACTTTTACGATGGCCTTTACTTTGACATGTGTTAGCAATGGTCATGCGGTCTGAGGAATGTTCTGCATGGAAGCACCAAAGTAGACATCTGAAAATGGTCCACGAAGCTCTATAGTGCACAGTGAATTTGCATGGCGTGAGTTTGGTTTACGAATAACGTTGTTCACTGAAATTGCAAACCAGCTTTTGATTTGTGCAAAATTCCCCCACCCCATACACAGGCATGTTGACTGATAGTCAAAGGATAATAGTTACTTTATCCCCAAACTTCCCTACTCAGATGATATTTCACCGTGTTATGTAACAGGCACAGAGAGTTTGACAGCATGCTTTTTTCTTTTAGCCAGTCAGTCATTTTAAACACATTTTAGACACAACAGAACATCTAATGCAAACAGAAAAAAGTTCAAGAGTTCCAACTTCTGTAGTACTCCGACAGCTGAAGGACCCAAGATGCTACTCAACTATTGTGCTGTGTTTTCATGCATTCGTGCCATGATGTGAGACAAGTGCAGTGTATCGGCTGTACTGTAGCCTTGGCTTGCATGTCTTTGATCCTTGACCCCCCCTCCCCTCCTCCTCCTTTCCCCCTGCATCTCCCTCAGTAACCCCCAGCATCAGACCCTGCATGGCGGATGAGCACAGGTGTGGTGACGGGACTTGCATCCTGATGGAATACCTGTGTGACAACCGGCCTGACTGCAGAGACATGAGTGATGAGACGGACTGTGGTGAGTGGCTCCAGCTTGACCGGCCGGCAGGTTGTAACATGGCCGTCTGTATAGCACGGAGTAGCAGCAGAATGCGAACGGAATGGTGATTTATTCAGTTGACAGCTTTAAAGCTGCGATAAGTGAAATTTTCTGACCACTAGAGGGTGACAGAAACCGCAACACATTTGTAAATAACACACAGCAAAGCCACTGCACTATGGAGGCCAGCAAAGGACAAACATTGCAAAGCAGCGTGCATAAAGGCTAATAGCTAAGCTAAACGTACCTACGGAGAAGTCTCAGATCTTTCTCTCACTGAAGGTTACATGTCCCACAATGACAAGTGAAGAGGTAGGTAGCAAGTTTACTAGTTTACTAAGTTTACTCCCTCGCTTCATTGATTCCGCCATTATGAGAAAATGTTAAGGAATGGGAGGGGAGCTTTTAAACCGCGAGGGAGGAGCCAAGCTAGTTAAGCTAGCTAAAATGAAAAGCTACTGAATCGACCGGGAGGAGCTTCATTCCGGAGAGGAATTTGACAACAAGCTTTAGAAAAGGGGTGAAAACAGCAACACAGCTGGCCTGCATGTGTGGATATTGGTTTATATCATTATGTCTCAATGAAATCTCCACATAGCACACATTAGTTTCAGGATTAGTTAGAAGGTCTGATATCGCTTATTGCAGGTTTAAGTCTCCGCTTTTGTACAAAAAGTATGTTTAATCAGAGGTTGTTTGTTTTTTTTAGATACAAAACGGCCCAGTCCGGTCACCCCCACCTCTCCCTCCACAACCACCCCCATCAAGAAGCCCCCGCGCCCCCCCGGCCCCCCTGGGCCCTGCAGAGCGGACCAAGCCACATGCCAAAGCGGGGAGTGCATCCCACGGGACTATCTCTGTGACGGAGAGAGGGACTGCTCGGACGGCAGCGATGAGTTCAGATGTGGTGGGTAATATTTTTTAAATTTATTTAACCAGGTGAGTCCCATTGAGATGTCCATCTCTTTTGCAAGGGAGCCCTGGCCAGGAGAGCAACAAGCAGATATTACAATATAAAATACAATACAAAACCACAATACACATTATACATTTTCAAGTAAAACAGCTGCAAACCTCAGTGTTTAAAGACTGCAGTAGACTTTTAAAAAAGTGATCCAGATTTGCATCTTTGTGGAGCTGATTCCAGGACAATGGAGCATAATAACTAAAAGACATCTTCCCAATAACCACGTGCACACGCATGCTCGTGCATGTGCACACACTCAGACATCAGCATACCCTCTTACCCTCTATCTGTCCACAGGCACTCCATCTCCCTGTGAGCCCAACGAGTTCAAGTGTAAAAACGGCCGCTGCGCCCTCAAGCTTTGGCGCTGTGATGGAGACAATGACTGTGAGGACAACTCAGATGAAACAGACTGCCGTAAGTCTCTGTTTCTTTTATGACTCATTAAATGACTCTGCCTGTAACCTCTCTGGCCCTGAACTGAAGCCAGTGTGTAATGATTCGAAGTTATATCTCCATATTCTTATGATTGCAGCCACCAAGGGTCCTGGTGACACTTGTGCGCCTGAGCAGTTTGTATGCCTGAGCGATCGTACCTGCATCCCAGCCAGCTACCAGTGTGACGAGGAGCCGGACTGCCCTGACCGCTCGGATGAGTACGGCTGCAGTAAGTCTCTGTCCATATAGCACCATCTCTCTACTCTTAACACTCTTTCTCTTTCACATACACACACATTTCTCTCTTTTTCCTCCTTACTTTCTCTTCCTGCTTCTCTGGCTCTCCTATACAGTCACCCTCTGAGTTCCTTTGTACCCTGTGACTAATTTGCAGTGAACCAGGCTCTTTTCACACATGTAGCGACTGAGACACAGAGCTTTTTTTGTGAACCCTCCGGTCCTGAGAACTGAAAGGGAATTGTCCATCCATAGCAGAGAATTATATTTCCTCTGGCTTTCAGGCATTCATGAGCTTGACTGAATCACCAAATTCCAGTCACATGCCGACCTTTTTAAGACCGGGAGGTTGAGACTTGTTTTTGTGCTTGCGCGTTTATGTATGTGTCTAAATGACTTCCCATTTTGAATGTGTTTTTGTCACTTTCAGCCCCTCCCTCGGTGACAAGCCCACCGGAAGAATCCATTCAAGCAGAGCGGGGGCAGACGGTGACGTTCACCTGTCAGGCTGTGGGAGTGCCCACCCCCATCATCACCTGGAGACTCAACTGGGGCCACATCCCTGTTAGTGGCAGGTGGGTCTAATAGCAATAGCATAATAAAAAGTAAATGTATTTTGACAGCATTAAAAAGGATATGGTGGGCATATGGAAATTGATGTTCAAATTGTTTCATTGGAAGTGATATTTTTTAAATGTTGAAAAAAATGTTGAAATGTTGTGATGTTTTCATTGATGCTACTTTGGGAGAACATGTGCTGTCTGGGCAAAGCTCTCCCGATTAAGACATCTGCATCTGGTGAAAACCAATCTTGCCTAACTGATTTGAAACAGACCGTGAAGGTTTCAAAATGAGTGTGAATGTGTCTGCTTTGCAGTATCCTCATCTCACAGATGAAGAGCGCTCTTTCAGATTGCTGTATTCTTGCTGCCAGCCTTGTTTGATTAGTATTTCAATGCTGACTCATAGTAACACTTAAACTTCTGATTTTAATTATCGAGATATTTGTGGTGCAGTGTAGCTTTGCGTTCATGACCTCTGAGGATGAAAATTATTTTCCATAATTTGCTGTTACAGAATGTTCAGGATAGGCTCTCATTTCGGGGCGTAGTTTGCCATCTGTGGTTAGGTAATCATGATTAAAGTTTATGCATTTTTTGCGTAATAATATTTGGATCTCTCCTATATGCAGACTTCAGTGTCATGGTGAGAAATGGAGTCATAAATGGAAGGCTTGTTATTATGATCCACAACACACAGAGTTGACATAGAGGCACAACCAGAGAGGCAGGATATTCTTACTTCAGAAAATACCTTAGACTCTCCAATGACTTCATTAAAAGCAATCATTTTTGTTCTACCCTCATGTGTCCAGGATCTCCATGACCAGTGAGAATGGTCGTGGTACTCTGACCATTCGTGACGTGAAGGAGGCGGATCAGGGCGCGTACACCTGTGAGGCCATCAATGCCAAAGGCCTGGTGTTTGGTATTCCTGACGGAGTGCTGACTCTCACCCAGAAACCAGGCTCAGGTACTGACACTTCACTCCACTTCTGCTTGTCTTCTTTTGGATTAGTCCCATACCTTGCCATTGGTGTTTTTAGTTTTACTTTGATGCTTTCGACAGTAGTTTCAAAAATTTTGGTGTGAAAATTTTCCTGAGCATTTTCCTCACCATCAGAAAATACTAGCATCTTAGCAATAAACCCTAGTTAATCATACAAATCTGACTTGTCCTATGTCCGGTCTTACCATGCTCTCTACTTGTTGCCAGGCAACTGTCCTGATGGTCACTTCAGTGTGGAAGGGCGTTGTGTGTCTTGCTTCTGCGCTGGAATCACCAAGAACTGCCAGGCCACCGGACGCTACCGCAACCAGATCAGCCTGCGCTTCAATGATGAGGACGACTTCAAAGGCACTGACACCACTGATGCTTATGAGATAGATAGATTTTTATACAGATAATGCACTAGAAGTGCTTCTTTGAAAAGTTTTCCCATCATCATAACATTCTGACCATCCATACAAGCATAAAGCAGGATCAGTGAATGAGGAAATAGCCAGGAATAGAAAGATCGAATGTGGGTAATAACAACTCCCATCACTCCTAACTTTTCTTTCTCTCTTTTCCTTTCTCTTTCTGGCCCCCAGGAGTGAATGTCACATACCCCTCCAGGCCGGGAACCCCTCCTCTCTCCTCCACTCAGCTCCTCATTAACTCTGAGATGGAAGAGTTCCAGCTCGTCGACCTATCGCGACGTTTCCTCATCCTTGACTCCTACTGGACCCTGCCCCGCCAGTTCCTGGGCAACAAGGTAAAGAATGAAACTCTTTGAAGGCTTTATTTCCCAACTTTGTTTATCACCCATATGTATGAAATAATATTCCATGTGCTTTTAGATTGACTCCTACGGAGGATCCCTGAAGTACAAGGTGCGGTACACACTGGCCCGCGGTCTGTCTGAGCCTGAGGAGAAGCCGGATGTGGTCCTGGTTGGGAATGGGCGCAGGCTCGTGTACCGCAGAGGCAGCAGCACCCCCGCCCGAGTGGTCAACCAGAAAGAGATCAAATTCACTGAAGTACGTCTATGGTTAAGAAAAGTTCTTCTAGTAAAAACAAGGACAGATTCCTTACAGTCCCGTGGTGCATTCATGGTGATGACATTTATTTCTGAATATACAAAGAGGATTATGGTCAAATTCACAGCTAAGTTGAGAAGCTTCATAGTTAACATTCAGTTTTCACAATAATAGAACTTTTATTTTTATGATCTCACTCCTGACTGACTGAGCTAAATTTGCCTCTTGATGACCATGCCGTCATAGAAAAAATCTTGATATGATACGAGCTGTACATTCCCTGGTTGAAATAATAATTTTCCTATTTACATCAATAAACTTAATTGTTGTTATTGTTTTAGGAAAACTGGCAGCAGTCCAATGGTCGAACGGTGAGCCGTGAGGAGCTGATGATGACCCTGGCCAACCTGGACAGCATCAGCATCCGCACCATCTACGACAACCACATGGTCAGCGTGGCGCTTAGCGATATTGTCATGGATACCACCACCGTGGAGTTCAGCACCCGGGGTCATGCTAAGGATGTTGAAGAGTGCAGGTAAGAAAAAAACCTCAAATAAAGGATGATATTGTGATGATACTATGAGGTTTTAGTTAAAGGCATTTATATAATATGGGAGAGCCTTACAAGTTTGAAGCAATCAGCAGCCTACAGACAATGCAAGCAACAAACCAGTTTGGACTTGTCCAATGTTTCAACGTTCAGAATGAAGAGCATTATGCAGCAATACAGTGCCATTCATACAGTTTATGAAACAAGTATCTTTGGACTGTTTGTGGCTATGTTTCCATCCGACTGTCAAGCAAATTCTAAGCAAAGTTTGCAAATGTTGCAAATAATAAAATGTGAATTAGGTGTGTCTCCAGCAGCTGGGTTGAAGCAAATAAATAGGCTTCCTGAATGTAGAATGTAGCTATGTCAAAGTACACATCCATGAAAAAAATGGAAAGAGTCTTTCAAGAATTGATTAGCAATCATGTCATGATAGTCCTTTTGTACCAGCTAATGTTGGCAACATTTCATGCTGGCCACAGAGATTTCAGAATGTCCATAGCCACTTTAGGAGTGAACCATTCATCGGCTGATTATGCCAAGCCTGTGCCATTATTTATTTGTTATGCATTTTCATCACTATTAATAGCATAACGTCTTACACAGAAATAACAGAAAACCTTTCAACTTCAAGCAAGCATAAAAACATTTTAACTTCATTTAAGAAATTTTACCGAAATGTGCCGTTTCCATTCAGCCTTTCTAATTCAATACATCATAACTTGTATTAAAATAACTTGAGCGATGTCCGAGTGCATAATACCCATGTTTGTCATTCCCAGATGCCCACCTGGATACACCGGCCTGTCCTGTGAGTTGTGTTCGTCTGGTTTTGAGCGTGTCCCTGGTGGGACCTATCTGGGCACCTGTGCCGGTTGTAACTGTAATGGACACGCCAGCGCCTGTGATCCAATCAGCGGACACTGTCTGGTGAGAGCGAGCCCCTCATTGGCCTGCATGGCTGTCAATCACTCATCATACGTTTAGATTTTTTTTTATTATAAAATTGCATTTATTTTCCCTAAAAGGGCACAGATAGTTCACTGACATATCACACATCATTTTAAATATGGAGAAATTAAGTTTGCTGACCATAAAGGATGCTTGTCTGGTTGAACCCTATTTTGAGTGGTGGATCATGGGAGAGAATGACCAGTGTGTTCTCCCTGCTACAGAGCTGCCAGCACAACACAGAAGGCCCTCAGTGTGACAAGTGTCGCTCGGGCTACTTTGGCGACCCGAGCCGAGGTCGCCCCGACGACTGCAAGCCCTGCCCCTGCCCCTACAGTGAGACTTCCCGCCGGTAAGAGGTCTCCGCAAGGTCACACACCCACCCAGACCACACACACACACACAGACACACCCACACACACACACACACACTTACAGAACAAACGGGCATACCGACAGACATACACTCCCACACACTGCACTCAGGGCAGCGCGGGGAATGGAAAGAGTTGTTTCTCCCTGCAGTTTTATATTCCCGGAGGTTTGGACTCATTCAGAAGAACACTGGCTTATTCATTCCCCGTGTCAACACCTGCATGCTACCCATTAACCCACTGCTGTACGTTTTAATCTATGGCTCCGCGGTTGGGCTTTGGGGTTTTGTTTACAGGTTCTCTGACACCTGCTTCCTGGACACTGACCAACAGGCAACATGTGACGCCTGCAAGCCCGGCTACACAGGAAGACGCTGTGAAAAGTGAGGAGGATGATCTCATACACCTTTAGATCTGTACAAATATGTGTTTTAAACACAGTCAGCTATAGCATATGTATGGTTTGAATAGCTGGAAGATGATGGTGATATGGATTGTAGGACATGGTATCAATCTATGCCGAGACTGGGGATGATGAATGTCATCTTCATAGGATATTATATGGTTATGATAAAGACTGACAATAATAAGACATAGAAGTCAAACAGTAAGAGCTGAAGGGCATGTTTTTGATTAATAAGAATCAATTATATCTCTTATTTTTGCTCTATTTTAGGTGTGCTCCTGGTTACCAGGGTAACCCTCTTCAACCCAATGGAAAATGTGTTCCAAATCGTGAGTATAGCGTCAACATTTGCTCTGAAGTGTGTGATATTCTCTGTTCCAGGCATGAAATAGACAGTGAGTTCACCTGGATTGTTTTACCTGTGTTGTACACTTCAGTGCCATGACCACCAGTAAGTCTTGACCCTATGTAATGATTACCGCCAGTTTTTCTCCTTGAAGTACAGTATAGTATGCAGTCATGGTTCAGGTATGCAGAGTGGCTGGAACACTCCCAGGTGCACTTTCCTCCCCATATGTCATCTCCTCTCCTCTTCTCTCTGCTCCCCCTGCAGAAAGCGGCAAGTGCGATAACAGAGGAACGATCAACTCCAACAGCAGGCCATGCAACTGCAAGGTATAGGAACATAAGACTGCACTGAAAAAAAATGCTAAATGAACCCTTAGGATTATAATATAATAATATCCAAACTATATTATAACCATATAATGTTAAATCTGGAATTCATTTGTAGTTTTGTGTGACATTGGCATGCTGTCATAATTTTGCTGCTGTCATCTTTTGTGAAAGAAATGATGAGCTTGAGAGGCAGATGTATGACGTGTGTGTGTGTGTTTGTGTGTGTGTGTTGCAGAACAACGTGGCGGGCGCTCAGTGTGATGAGTGTAAGCTCGGGTCCTTCCACCTTTCAGAGGCCAACCCAGATGGCTGTCTACAGTGTTTCTGTATGGGCGTCACCAAACAGTGTGCCAGCTCCACTTGGAACAGAGACCAGGTAGGTTGCCAAACTATGAATGGGCAAAGGAGGGGCAAATAGATATCAAGGGTTCACTCAGTGCTTGTGCAGTTGTGCTGTATCAGCAAATCTACTGTACTTCCAGATGCAAAACGGTGATACGCAATCTGCAAGCAAGTGTATGATCTGTAAATGTAAGGAAAACACATCTCAATCAGATAATTTGTGTCCCTCAGGTTCGCGGAGGAGTGAATGGGCAGCTCTTCTCCCTCTCCAACAGTGCCAACACTAAAACTATCTCTGAAGGCATCTCCCAGAGGGGCCCCTCTGAAGTGGTCTACCGCTCCTTCTCCAGCGTCCCCAAAGACATCTACTACTGGGTTCTGCCTGAGAGCTTCAGAGGAGATAAGGTGAGAGAAAAGACGAAGAGGGAAGGGGAGAGAAGAGAGCGTTTCTTTCTCTAAGGGAAAAAAAGTGTTAGTCAAGCTAGATTTCTCTGCCCTTTCTGTCCCACTCATGCCTCAACATGTTGTCAAGTGGAAAGGCTGCACTTATCCAGACAGCGAGCCTCCTTTCAAGCCTTTGGTTTGAATTCATAGTCCTGCTCCACACGCATGTCATGTGACTTACCCCACAGTGTCATAGGGGTGAAATACCTTTCCACCATCCAGCTTTCTCAGAAGAGCATTGTTGTTGAGTCTGTCTTTCTCCATGTTGCCATCAGGTGACAGCCTACGGCGGGGAGCTTCGCTACAGTGTGCGTTATGAACCGTGGCAGCGCTCGCTGGTGATTGACGGTCAGCCGGATGTGGTTCTCCAGGGCAATGGCATTTTCCTGGAACACTACTCTCAGACTAAGCCCCTCCCACGTGTCCCAACAACCATCACTGTGACCTTCAGAGAGGTGTGTGTGTGTTTTTTTTTTTTTGAAGCAAAAAGTCCTGCATATTCATGGTCGAAACATCACGGTGAACACCGATTTTATGCCGCACAGCATTGTTAGCAGTGGTTGTTTTGAATAGTGCATCTTTACCGTCCTATATCTACATCTAAATCAAAATCGTGAGACAATGCCACTCACTTCTCTCTCCTCTCCTCTCCCTTCCGGCTGATAGTCTGCATGGCGTCGCGCTGACGGGCAGCCCTGCACTCGTGAGCACCTCCTGATGGCCCTGGCTGACATTGCTGTCTTTATGATCAGAGCCTCCTACGCCGACAACATGGCTGAGAGCAGGTATGATGGACGGGAGGTTCCTCTGTCAATGCACAGTCCACTGCTATACCTCTAAAGGAATCCCAGACCGTTGCACATTATTGTAAATAGGTCAATCTTTTGTGAAATTTAAAGACCAGTGTTTTTGTTGTCTCACCTGTGTACCTTGTGCGTTAAATAGTATATCAGACATCAAGATGGACGTTGCTGTTCCCCACTCCACTGGTAATGAACGGGCTCTGGAGGTGGAAGAGTGCGCCTGCCCACAGGGATACAAAGGACCCTCTTGCCAGGTACACATGGAAGTACACACATACACACACCATCATAACACAGTCGATTTCTTTGAGAAAAGTAGGAATGGAGTCTATTACAACCTACTGTAATGGAAAAAAGAAATCTTCCCTTCTTTGTCATTCTTCACTTGTCTCTGACCTGAGGTGTTTTTCCATGACGTTGCAGGAGTGCGAGGAGGGCTACACCCGGACGAGCTCTGGCCTTTACCTGGGCACCTGTGAGAGGTGCAACTGCAACGGCCACGCCAGCGGCTGTGACCAGGAGACTGGCTCATGTCTGGTAAGCCGTGCCACTCTTCCTCTCTCACTCCTGTGCCAGAGCAGAACCCACTTTGATCTCTGCAGTGGAATGCGCTAATGGTTTCTTGGCGAATCCCAACATGTGGAAACACTGTCACTCATGAGTATATTCAAGTGTTCCATGGAACTCACCTCTTCCCTATGTGTGTGTCTGTGTGTGTGTGTGCGTCCTGACCAAAAGCAATGTCTCCATAACACTGCTGGGCCGAGGTGTGATCGCTGTCTGCCTGGTTTCTATGGAAACCCAGTGACGGGCGGTGCTCAGGCCTGCCAGCCCTGCCCCTGCCCTGGAACCTCTTCCAGCAACCAGTGAGTTCTTGTCTAAAAGTCTATTCAATTTGATTCAGTTGTAGTCTGTCTGTTGGCAGTGCAGGCTGTCTGTGAATTCTAGATTAGGCAAGTTACAGTGTATTGTTTTTTATATTATATTCTCATCAATAAAAGCAATTTATTAAAATGCCTTATAATAGCATAAAAAGACGCTGCATGCTCGTAAGATAATTTTGCTAAGAAACTGATGTGACCACTGCTAAAAATAGCAGTCTCATGGTGTGTGACCCTCTATTCCCACAGGTTCTCCCAGTCCTGTTATCTGGATTCAGATGGCCAGCCAACCTGCGACAGTTGTCCCCCTGGATACACCGGCCGGCGCTGTGAGAGGTACATCCTCCCTCTTTCTCCTTTTCCTTTTCCTCTATCTTCCTCTCAGGGTCACCGGGACACTGCTCAGTGTTTGGGGTAACCGGGCGGGCCGGCAGCGAGGTTGGCAGGGGCTGGCAGTAGCACCCATTGGTTTCATTTACAGGAAAGGGATAAAAGCATGTCTGTGGTTTGCATCTCTTATTTTTTCCAAGCCAGTCATGATTGAGCGGTGTCAGCGGACGGATGGGAGAAGCAAATCAATGCCACCCATTCTGAAGTGTTTGTGTAATGGGTTTTATCTGTGAAGTTATGTACTATGTCCCTTTCTTTGACTCTGCTGTTGGATATTGTTGACTTGAATGGATTTATTGCTTTGCAAAAAGGAAGGTTAGCCATTGGGATTTCTACTCTTAAAATGTTCCTATATTCCTATAGGAATAGTGACCTTTGGTGGTGAATGATATTTGATCTAAGCCTACAGTATGTCATCATTATTTTTATGGTTTGTGAAAAAAAAACCTTGTTGAAGTGGAATTATGTGCTGAGGAAACCTTTTGGTAGCCTGTGTGGCTTACTTTTGCTTTCTTCTGTCCTCTGCTTTAACTCAGTGTAGGAGCCTTCTCAGATACTGCTTTCTGCTTAAGCTTAAGCTTTGCTGGTCGTGAAATTTGAAGCTGTTGGCGAATGTGATCTGTGTTTATGCACAGACCATATTTACACGCTGGGTCTCTAAGGCATAAATGTAGGCGTGGCATTTATGAGGACTCCTGTCTGTCTGATGAATCTTTGCCACTCCAAGGGCAAAGATGATGAGGTGACTTGGGTATGAGAGGATTTATTCATCATTATCATCGTTTGATTATTTGAACCTGTCTGCCTGCATCATTCCTGATTCTGCTGTTTTGATATTAAGAAAAGAGACGCCGTCTGCAGACAGTTGCGGGGATCCCTTCCAGGCGGGGCAGTTAGAGGGCTTCCTGCCTGCAGGATGTGGAGCTGAAGCAGTGTTCAATTTCAGCTTGGAGAAAGAAATAGTAGTGGAGAATAGTGGAGATGATAATGACGACGATGACTACCAGTGGACCGTCACCACGACGGGCCCCAGGAGCACAGGAACAGCCGTCATCCCTACCAGGAGTTTACTGTCTACCGCAGCTCACCGCCGCACCACATTGGCGGTCGCCCCCAACAGAACAGCACCCCGACTCCCACCGCGCTTCACAGCCAGTCCAGAGGACAGACACTCCAGCTTCCAGCACCTGCTCCGGATGCACCTCAACACCTTCAACCAGCGCCTGAGCATGCTGGAAAGCAACACGCTCGATATGAAGGAGAGCATTCACGCCATGGAGGACCAGCAGAGCCGCCTCAGTTCCCAGCTAGAGAAGCTCATCGCTATGCGGCCGGCCACAGAAAACCAGGAGAAGGTTAGCGAGCTGGAGAAGAGCTACACAGACATGGAGGTCCGTCTGAGCAGGCTGGAGGGAAGGCTGGAGATCCTAATTGACGGCTTCACGGCCCTGGCTCAGGAGATGAACAAGATGAAACGCACCAGACACATCTCCCGGTCGCCCCAAGAAAGGAGGGTTCTGCCTGCAGTCACCACGCTCCTCATACCTTCCATGTACACGACAACACAGCCTATTATACCTACAGAAAAGCCTCTCACCAGTAGAGCCACTGCGCCCAAAAGCATACCTACACCCCGTCTTCCAGTGAACAGACTCACTACTGCACCTCTGAGAATCAGAAAACTCAAACCATCAGCCGCCACAAAACCATCATCCCAACCAGCCAAAAAGACAACTAAGCCCAAATCAGTGACTAGGTCGTCCAAAAGTCAAGTCACAGCAAGGTCAACAATCAAGTTAAAGACGACCCTGAGTAAACCCAGGATGAGTTCTAGACCTAAACCACAAGCTACAGTGAAGCCTGGAACAAAGAGACCAGTGGGCAAGAGGCCTGCAGCTAAACGTCCTTCACAGCCTAGTAAAACAAAACCAAGGCAAGTCAAAGAAGCGGTAGCAACCACAAAATTTCAACTGGAACCACCATCTCACAAATCCAAGCCTGCAAAAACCTCACCGCTGCCTAAACCACAAAACCACGGCAATAAACAGGATGCTACTCAAACTAGGAGAAATGATAGAAGAACCAAGTCATTTAGATCAGATGCACCGGATCCAAAGAAGGTTCAAGGAGAGTCTAAGCCGAACAAGGGTAACACTAACCAACGTGGAAAAAAAGTTGAGCGCAACGCAGTTAAGTTGGTCTCATCATCTCATAAAACCCAGGCTTCCAAAAAAAACAAGTTGAATCCCACTAAGGTCACAACCACAAAAGCTACCAAGGCTGCTACCGCTAAGAAGCTGTCTAAGACAACAAAGAAAGGGAAATCCACTCCCTCTAAAAAAAACCAAGGGAAAAAGAAGACAAAGCCTCATCCGAGTGTTGTGGACCTACTGAGGCTCTTAAAAGGAGATCACAAGTCTACAAGGGAAAAGGAGACACAAGATGGTTCTCTTCACGTTGTCTTGGGAAGGCTGGCCATCCCTATCAGAATTATCCCTGATGACTAGGGAATAATGTTGTGTTGTGTTTTTATATATATATATATATATATTTTTTTTTTTTTTTCTCCATCATTTATATCTACAGGCTCTGGTCCTGATATTTATGTCTGTTACTGTAATAATATCTATGGAACTTTATGAAGGGACTGATTTTTTTTACACTGTGTTATTTGAGAGGTACTCGTCAACATTGAAAATGTTTAATGTTGTGCTGATACGGTCTTCTGAATTTTTCATTGAGATACTATCGCCTTACTGCTTTTATGCTGTACGTTATGATAATCCAAACTATTGCACAAAATCTTGCTATGAAGAGACAGCATAGCAGCAGTAACTCTCATATGTATAAATTTGTCCATTCTCTTATGGCCAGACTACCTCAAGTTTTACATGAGTATCATCCCTACATTATCAGTCCCTTGTTGTGTCGCTTTGAAAACCTCATGCCCAGCATGTTTCATACATTCAAATGGGTATGTCTTCTACAGTGCCTTCAAGTGATAGTTGTTGGTGTCCTGGAAAAGCCTCGCATCTCCAAGTTGAATGTACTACACTGCAAACAATATCCATTTTAACAAGTCATGTAATCTTGCATTAAAATATTATTTGGCAAGTGAAAAACAAATGGGGGTGAGATAATTTCACTTGTTTCCAATGCAAATCATCTTGTTTCAAGAAGGTTATCTTGATACTAGTGGAATGATCTGCTTTATTTGAAGATATTCTCACTTGTTTATAGAAAGTTCAAGAAACAAGTGAAACTGCATTGGAAGCAATTGAAATGATCTAAACCTGTTTTTTCCTTGTTTTAAGACTGAATATGAGGCTCAATTTGTTCGATTTTTATTTTCTTTATTTTTATTTTTTTCATTTTTTTTTTTGCAGTTTATGTGTTTTTGCTGAATATTTTAATTAACTTGCCCTAAGGTCATAAAACATGTTCTATACATTGTGGGATAAATGTCCAAACTGGAAATGCAAGGTTTTCCTAGGACACAAATGTTACATTCAGCCTAAGCCTGGGTGCTTTTATTGCTTTTCTTCAGATTATTTTCTTAAATAGCAAAGTTTTCAGGGATGATTCTTATCAAATTAATAAATTACAAAAGATAGCTCTATCACTGAACATCAGTCATATCCTCAGCTGTATGAGTGTACCCAGGTTCCAAGACCGTCCCTAATATCATCTTTGTAGAAATGAAAGTTGAAATTCTTTGTTTTCATATGAATGTGGTGTAATATCACGTTGTTTATTATATTTTAATATATATTATATATTTTAGTGTACCATGAGTATACCCTTGTAATATCCTTTCTTAATAGCCTTTAATTCAGCACATTTTCAACATTTTCATGTGACTATATCTACTTTGATGTATTGTCTATTTGCCATTTAATGAGAGTTATCACCCCCATCTATAAACATCTTTAAAACAACACTGATCGGACGGCTTGACAAAGTTAACTACGTCTGAGAAACTACATGTCAAAAGGTAGACTGGATAGGTTTTCCCAAAGCAAGTTTGTAGCACTGAAGTCCTCTTGCAGCAGTTTGTTGGCTGCTGACCTGCGGAGCTGCCAGAGGTCAGGTGAGGTAAGACTGCCAGCAGCTGTCCTGCACGGGTCTACAGCTGGATCAGCCTTTGTTTTGGGGGAGCGGTGCCATCGCTTGCTTGGGTTACGGTCGTATCGCTTCGCTGTGTCATATTATCATAAACGACTTGCCTCTTTAGCAGTTTAGCGCCTTGTTCTTCTGTTTCTCATATCAACTCTACTCACCACTCATTTGTTGAATTCTGGTAAAATATTTCCCTCTTCATGGTAGTGTTTCTGTTCCTGTGCAAAGGGCTTCCTCAGTTTCAGCTGTACCACATTCATTTGAGAGATGGGATCAACATCTGACACATGTTGAGTGTTTTAACATTGGCTATGCTTCATCCATCTCCGGTGCTAGCAATATTTCATTATCTTTTCTTTTTGGGAAAACTGAGTCATTGTTTGTGTACATTATTGCAAAAACTGGGTGTCATTCTTTGGTTTTTAGGTTGTTGAATTTCAGACCTGTGCATAGTGTAGACATGTTGGTAATTACTTACTGGCTGGAATAATAGAATAGTTTGGATCTGCCTTGTCTGAGTAACTTAGTCCTTTGTTCATGAAGGCTATTGTAGGTCAAGAAGGCTCCCTTAAGGACAAGTCTCATCAAATGTATCGCCTCTTGCAGGCTTCCCAGTTTCCTGCCTCATTGTTCTTTGGGTTAAAAACATGTATCCTCTTTGACTGGAAATATTTACTTAGACAAGTTGTCTATTTTTCATTTCAGATGTGCTGCAGGATACACTGGAAACCCCCTGGTTGGACAGAGATGTGTTGTTGGCAACAATGAAGTCAACGGTGCGTATGCTGATCCAAGCAAATAACTGGTGTTGTTCCATCTGGCTTATTCTTAAAATTTGCAAAAGTTGTCAAGGTTCCCCTCTGCTGTTAATCTGGATTGAACATAAATACGTTGTATCTTGTCTTTGAACGGAGAGCTGGTACATACTGTAATCATCTGCTCTGCTGGCCTGTTGCAGGTAACTGCTACAACTGTGACCAAAGAGGAAGTGAAGGCTGCAACAGTGGTGTGTGCCGCTGCAAGGTAAGCAAACAAAGACACAAGCACTTTTTTTTTATCAAGTTGTTACCTTTTGATGTCCTCTTCTCCACTTCTAATGCATCTTGAACTGAACTAACTTCCCTCTCATTACATTCAATTGATATTATGTTGCAGATGAATGTTGAGGGCCCATCTTGCTCCAACTGCAAGTCTGGAACCTTCCACCTCAGCCCGGACAACAAAGATGGCTGCCTGTCCTGTTTCTGTATGGGCGTCACTCAGCAGTGCTCCAGCTCCACCTACTACAGAGACCTGGTAAGGCCTACAAGTGGTGCGACAAGTACATCATATGAGAACAATGGAATGGTTCATACATCAAGAGGTCAGTTAAACAGAAGTGAACTCATGAGTTTGTTCTGGGTTATGCGTTTTTCCTGTGGCTGAGATTATATCGGCGAGTAAGTTATGCATCTATACCTGGGTGAAAAAAAAGTGTGTGTGTGCATGTGTAATTGTGTGTGCAAGTGGGGTGGAGAGTGGGAGTCTAAATTGGCTTCTGGAGTGATACGCTGCCCTCATCAGACCGGCCTTGAGTGGTTCCAAGCCAGTGAGATCACATTCATCAGCAGTGTTGGCCACAGATTGACTGATATCTCTTGTGACAACATCCCACATTGGCAATTATTTCTGTGCACTCACTCACCCATGCTAAGCGATATACTGCAAGGGTAAGTTTTGGCTCTTGTCTCAGAATTTCCCCAAGGCAAAGGGTTGAGGAACTTGCAGCCTGGATGTGACTAGAATGAGCCTGCTCACCCAGGAAAAATGATGATGTAAATTCAATTTTACATCATGGCAGGTGTACAAACAATTTCATCCACAGCTGACATTTCTAGTATGTAGCAGCAGTGAAATCATACTGAATCACTAACTGCCGACACAACATCCATGATACATTTTAATGCATTAGGTAGACTTTACTGAAGCATGCAGGAAATATGCAAATAAACACAGCTTGATTGATAGACTGGCTGGCCACACCTGCTTTTTAGTAACGCTAAAGTGAAACAAAATGTAAATTCAGGTGTGAGTGCCAGCAAAGAAAGAAAAAAAATCTGAAAAAAAAAGAAAAAGAAAATCGAGTCCCAAGTTTTAAGATACCACTTTTCAGGATATGTGTTTTTTTTTCATCGAGTCCCAAGTTTTAAGATACCACTTTTCGGGATGTGTTTTTTTTTCATAGAGCTGAGTGTTTTTTTCACATGTGTTCCTCCAGGTGTCCTCAGTCTTTACTCCAGGGAACTTCCAGGGATACGCTCTGGTGAACCGTCAGCGCACCAACCGCATCTCTACTGGCTTCACTGTGGAGGTTTCCACTGAAGGCACTCAGCTCTCCTACAGCAACTTCGACTACCTGGGACAGGAGCCTCACTATTGGCAGCTACCGGGGGTCTACCAGGGAGACAAGGTCAGTATCATATTGAGTTACATATAGCAGTTAGTGGAAGTAGCCAAACCTACTTCTGAACACCTTAGTGCTGCATATAAAGGGGCCACACCGAGCTGGAGCAGCACTCCTCAGAAACCTGTAGACCATTCTCAAAGCTTCATCTACTGCTCTCTCCATTGCCAAGCTGTTCCTTCTTATTTTCAGTCTTTCTTTTCAAGCAACCTCATGCAAATTGCTGTCCCATTCTCTATGTGTGCAATAGTTTTGTTGTTTTGATTCCATTTTAAGATTTCTTTTCATCTTCTGTTAAATCCATTTGCTAAAGATCAGTGCCTCCCACAGTAAATTGAGTAGTTTTAAGGGCTGAAAGATTCAAACAATTACTTAACGTAGCTCTCCATTTTTTGTATCTGCCTGTCCACTCTCTGTAGAAAGAGCCTTTGTTTGCTCGCATGAAACGAGCAGAGCAGGTAATGCCAATCAGAGCTCGCCTTGTTGTTGTGATTGTAGATTGACCACGTGAAATCTAATTTGATTTTTGTTCGTATTTCAAGTACAGCATTGTTTGGCATGTTTCAAAGGATTGCTGTGATGTGGCATTTGATTTTACATTGTGTGGATATACTCTGTATGTCATACCTTCTATTTTGTATACACATCGATACATTAGGTATGTTATTTGGATTTCATATTTTGTGATCGTTGATTGAAAGTTTTGTGTGTTAGAAGTGTGAATTTCTGCAGTGTTTGCAGTTTGCAGCTGAAAGCGGTTGCTAAATGTCTCTCAGTGTTGAATACTTACATCGCAGTGGGTATTGCAAACAAAAATTGCATTCTGCTCCACATCACATGAACCATGTAAATGATGGTCATGAATTTTGATCAGGAATGACTCATGAAGGAGCTCCATACGCTTTCATCTTTGCTCTAATAACACTGCCATAAAACTCCCAAATGCCATCAGCTCAGTGATTAGGAAAGTGATCACAAGGGCTTGCTTTATCCACATCACTAGAGTGACTCATACTTGCCAGAGGAGCAGCTAAGGAAGGATGCTCCCGTATGGAACCTAATGGCCTCTGAACGTAAACGCACCTACAGGTCCAAAAGAGCTAGACAGGTACTATGAACTGCACTGTAGACTACTGAAGCCACCCAGTGACTCCACTAGCATGTCTAATGAGAGTAATGCAACGGCTGTTTGCACAGTGTTTTCCGTCATTATCCGCTAACACACTGATAGCTGGCATAATCCCCTCAGTTCATAGATGTCTATAGCAGCATGGGGAATCACCGCAGTTATCCGAAGGTTCACTGAGCATGTTGTCAGATATTTTCTTTGTGTGTGCATATGCATGTGTGTGTACTACGAACAGAGTGACTTGGCATGTGATCGGGAATTTTTCTTAAGAGCCAGAGGCACGGTTGTTGTCATGGGCATGTGCCTATGATTTGATTTGTATGTTTTATATCTTAAGTGATCCCAATGTTGTTTGTGTACATCCAAGGCCTGTAGGCTTGGACTGAAGAGCATGACAGAGCATGTCCACCTTCTTAGTGTATCTTGCGTCGTGGGAGTTCTCCTTGTGGAGCCTCAGCTAAATCCTAAACCAAATCCCCTCCATCTTGACTGTTCCTATGGTTACTGTATCTTCTGTATCTCCGGTACCCCACTTCCCGCCTCCCTAGGGTGAAGTCAGACAGCTGGACGATGAAGTCTGGGCACTCCTCTCTAACTTCTCCCATGGACGAGCTGGTTCCCCTCCATTCTTTCCCCCCTCCTCCTCTTCTTCCTCCTCCTCTCGGTTCCCCGCTTCCTCCTCCTCCTCCTCTCGGGTCCCAAGTTCCTCTTCTTCTTCCTCCTCCTCCTCCTCTTCCTCTCGGTGGTCTTTGCGTAACCTGAGCCCCCCCTCTTCTCCTTCGTCTGGTATCTCCTCTTCAGTTAGACCAACCAGAGCCCATCCCTCCTCCCCAGGCCATGCTCCTCGTCTCCAGGTACACTCTGTCACCGATTGCGAGAGGTTTATCTATTGTTTTTGGTTAACGGTCCTTACTCTGTCTCGGTTGTGTTGCTGACTGCTTGTATTTCTCTCTGGGCCCGGGCCCGGCTGCTGATTCTGATAGCGTCAACAGAGCAAGAACATAGTGAGCAAGACCTCTGCTAGTGCTCCTGGGGACAGCAGCAAGGTAGATGGTGGCATGACTGACTGACTCTCTTACTCACTGACTTCATGTCCCTGACCTTGGCACACACACATAGGAAACTGCCACCCTCCCTGTGATTGAATGGCTTTAAAGTTAATTAACAACTGATTGCCCTCAGTTTGTCCAGGGCAGTTAATGTTTAGTACTGTAATTCATCACATCTCTGTTGTACAGTACAGTCTGTTGAACTCATGCCGAAGTGGAATCTGTTATATTTTTTATAGAACTGGAAAAGTTACTGAGGGAAAGCATAGCACAATTTGCACAATTCCAGGTTCGACAGGGTGGCATTTTCCTTTGGTAAGCAAAGAGTTCCCGCTGACTGTTGTTAAAGGAGCGCACTGTAATTGTCCACTTGAGAGTAACATTGGTTTTACAATGGTCTGTAATTACACCATTGGCTAGTTTAAAACACAGGCTTTTACTCAGGCTGTCATTTTCACATTATTGACAGTGGAAGTTGTTGTTTTAGCTGTCAGACAAAGCATGGTGTGACTTCTATGCTATTATCAAACTGTACTGAAAAGAACAGGTACTTTAATGGCACTTGCACTCGAAAACATGTATTTAAAGAGTATCGCTGTGTGTCGCACATTTGTCCCAATAGTGTCGTTGGGCTTAGTCTCTGCCATGCTTGCCTGCTTGCACTGCTTCTCTGCCTGCTTATGTCTTAGTCTCGCTGCCTCTCTCTCTGTGTGGCTTACTCTCTTATGCCTCTCCTTCCTCCTTTGCCTCTCAGTACGCTCTGGTCTACAAAGGTTTCAGCTTGCACCAGGACGGTCTGCTCTACTGGCAGCTCCCAGCGCAGTTCACAGGGGATAAGGTAACTGTGCCAACCGGGGCCGTGTCCCCCTCCTGACCTTCCGCCTGGAAGTCCCAGACAATACCCCACCTAAAGTCCTCCATCCCTCCACGTTTCCCTTCCCACTGCCCTGCAGCCCTCATCCTCATACTCCCATCTCTCCATTCCTTCCCCCGTCTGCACCCCATCCCTCTACCCCTCCACCGTAGTTAACAGGGCAGGGGGAGGGCGGTGACATGTTACCATGCCAAGTGTGGACCTAATGTTTATTTGTTCATAATCAATGTACTCTCCTCCTGGCACATATAATTAGTAGGAGGTCAAACATCACTCACTAAGGTCTGGGATTTGCTTGCCAGTTTTAAACTGAATGGATATTATTACTCAACATTTATTCCGAAAACATTTAGAAATATAAATGTCAAATGTCATATTATTTTATATGTAATGAAAGTGCATTCATCATTTTGTGAAACATAAACAAAAAATGGAGACAGTCATCACAGCATTCTGTTAGTGACATTGTAACTGTCACTTGTAACTGTTCCCCCACATCTTTCCAATACACAGGATCTAATGTAACTATACACTGTGCTGTTATAAATATGCAAGTGTCACCATGGGCTTCGCAGCAGGGCTTGACCTAGCAAGAGATCTCAATCCTCTTCTTTGCTAACCATGTCTTAGGTGGGCTCTTACGGTGGTAAACTGAAATACACTATCTCCTATGTGGCTGGTCCGAGAGGAACGCTACTCGACGATGCCGATGTTCAGATTATTGTAAGTATGCGCTAATGTCGATTCATTGTTTTCTTCTGTTCATTGCTTTCTTTTATACAATTTACTCATCTGTCTGCGGTTACTGTTGTTCCTGTTCCTGTAGGGTAACGACATCACCTTGGTGGCTCGTCAGCCGTGGCAGAGGAGGCAGCAGGGCAACAGAGAGTCTCACCAGTTTGGGATTGTCTTTAGAGAGGTAAATGGCCCATATAGCCTTAACATTATAGCAATGAGGAGGGATCAATATTATTATTTCATTATTTATCAGTGACAAAGCCAATGGTTCATTTTTAATTCAAATACACTGAACAAAAAGACCGCTTATACATACTCATGACAGAGAGTAATAAATAGTTTTTTTATTACATGAGAATCACCCTCTTTTCTTTGCTCTGTAGGAGAACTGGCGTCGTCCTGATGGCATGCCCGCCACCCGGGAGCACCTGATGATGGTTCTGGCTGACCTGGATGACATCCTGATCCGGGCGTCCTACTCCAGCGAGATGCGCTCCTCCAGCATCTCCGATATCAGCATGGAAGTGGCGGTGCCCAACTACAGCGGCTTGGCACAGGCCCTTGAGGTGGAGCAGTGCCGCTGCCCGCCTGGATACCAGGGACTCTCCTGCCAGGTACTTATTCACTCTTTATTGGATTTCTCATTAGATGCTGGTGTTGCAAATGATAATTGTATTTTAAGTGCTGCAGTAAAATGCTCCTAGACGTAGACATCTGTGTAACCAATGTAATGTCTCTCTTAGGACTGTGCGCCTGGATATACTCGCACTGGAGGAGGTTTATACCTGGGTCACTGTGAGCTGTGTGAATGCAACGGCCACTCAGACTCCTGCCACCCCGAGACTGGCATCTGTACGGTATGGCAAACTAAATTAGGGTTTGACAGATATGGATTTTTCAAGGGTGGTACTGATATGGATATTTTCTGATTGAAACTGCTAATAGCTGATATTTTACGCCATTATTCAAGATTTTTAACTTCATGTACATACCGAAAATTGTTTGAGAAATTACATGTATTCAGTGTTTCCCCTCGAATTGGAAAAGCATCTGAAACGGCTTTAGCAGTGTGATCAAACAAACTGCATCATATCCATCATATTGGAGGTGGACAACACTGGTTTGCCGACATCTGATTTCTAATAAAAGGCCAATATTGGTTTGCCAATATATTGATCTGACCCTTGATATCCTATTTTCAAGCCACAATGCTTATTGTAAAGCAGTGCACTCTTGTTCCTGAACATAACTGAGGCCCTAACTATGATTTGTTTTGGGCATATCACATCATCATGAAGAAATGATCCCTAAATATGGTTTGTTTCTGCTTTCCCCTCCCAGAGCTGCCTGCACAACACTCAGGGTGAGCTGTGTGAGCAGTGCACCCCAGGCTTCTTTGGCGACCCGACCGTTGGCACTCCAGAGGACTGCCAGCCCTGCGCCTGCCCTCACACTGACCCAGACAACCAGTGAGTGCTGGCACAGACACCAAGGCCTCACATTCCACTTCCACTTATAGCTTAAGTCAAGTCTCTGCCAGGTTCTCTTGCTCTTGTTTACAGCAAATTCTACTGGTATGCTTGTGCTTTGAGTTTGGTGTCATATCCATTATATTTACCTATTCCCTGCCAGTTACTTACATCAAACCTTATATCAAATATGTTCACTTTGCTATTGCAGTCATCTGATTTTGTATCCATACTTACTCCATTTTAACAATTCAAGATTTTTGTTAACCAGGCTAATACAATGCAAAAATATCCATCTTAAGTAGTTCAATCGACATGTAGTAGATTGAATTGAAGTAACAAGTGAGAAAATCTGTCAATGGGGTGAGATAATTTCACTTTTTTCCAGTGCAAATCCACTTGTTTCAAGATTTTTTAAACAAATGTCATTTTCTTGGCACCACGCACATGTGCCACATTCTGCCTTGTTTCAAAATATCAATAGTTGTCTCTAGAAAGTTCCTAAAACATTTGAAACTACTTTGGAAAAAGGATGTTTTCCCCACTGCGTTAGTGGAATTTTTCACTTGTTTGTGAAAAAAGGATTGAATATGAGATTAAATGACTTGTTAACATGGATATTTTTGAATTTGAGAGAAAAAAAGTTAATGTTAAATCCTGTTTCTGCACTACATACTAGCTCCTTGTCCATGTGTGTGTGTGTAACTCACTTAACAGGTTCTCCCCCACCTGTGAGAGCCTTGGTAATGGAGGCTACCAGTGTACTGCCTGTCAGCCTGGGTACACAGGCCAGTACTGTGAACGGTAAGATAAGCCAAAATAACCCTCCACATTCACCAGACCTGGGCCAAAATACTTCTGGGAATAATTTCAAACCTCATTTTGATCAATTCAATTTCCCTGTCACTCAGTAACTGAGTGCAATCCCTGCCCACCTAACCTACGAGAATTTCAGTTAAAACCTGAGCCAGATCTAACATTAACACTATCATAGACTCACCTTTCATTACCTGTCTATGATTATATTCTTCAGTATCTAAGTCTATTTTTCCCTTCATCAGTTGTGCCTCTGGATATGTTGGCAACCCACAGGAGAGAGTGAAGTGTCGTCCATACAATGGTAAGTGTACTATTCTCCACTATTCTCCAATTAGCAGAAATATGAGTAGACCTTTCCCACGGGAGAAAATAGAGCCATGGTGCCTGCTTGTATGTGCACTCCCCTAAACAGGTAGCTCTACGTCCTTTTACATTTCTCAGTGTATTTCTAATGGGTTTGTTATGACCTTTGCCCCCTGCAGCTGCAGCCTCCCTAGTGGTGAAAGTTTACCCGGAGAGGGTCCTGGTGTCCCAGGGCGACTCAGTCACTCTGCGCTGTCAGGTGACCGGCTCCCCTCCACACTACTTCTACTGGTCCAGAGAGGACGGACGGCCCGTCTCCAGCAGTGCTGACAGACGCAGACAAGGTAGCACACACACTCCACACACACAACAGGTGTGGGATAGAAAGAGATGATCCTGTAGAGAAGTAGTGAACACATAGTGAGATTGAGAGAGCCCTTGAATAAAGCATTTGATTGACTGGAAGACTGCAAACTATGCTTTTTATCTGTAGAAATTTGTTGTTTGTGTTCTTAAAAACACCATTCACCTATAATGTGACAGCTCATGTGTAAAGGTGTCTTTTCCTCATCTGTGTATAGGAGAGGAACTGTACTTCCCCAGTGTTCAGCCCAGCGATGCCGGCGTCTACGTCTGCACTTGCCGAGACCAGCGCAGCACCAACAGGAGCCGTGCTGAGATCGTCGTCACAAGTGTGTATCAGTCTACAGCCATAAGCACATAGGTTTTCCCTTACACTGTCTTATCGCATTGCACTAAATGGATACCAGCAGTGGTCCAGCCCATGTGCTGTATCTGGGTTTGTTTAACCACTGATTGTGTAAGACCTCATCCTTCAAGTCAGTCGACTGTTTCTGGCTGCAGCACATTCTTGGTATTTGGAGTGAAGGCGCTTGGGGTAAGATGAGTGTAAAAGAGCAGGCAAAAACAATGAGTTTGACGAATCAGACAAGTCATGTGTCCATCATAGCTAATACAATTCATGCCTTTAAAGTGAATCTGACATGGTTCATTGTGGTATGACTGATTACTGAGATTAAATCTGATGTGGAGTAGACCAGATTTGATTAGGAGCTGAAGTTTTTATGCTTGTCACGCTTGCTGCAAAATGACAGGTTCATCAGCCTCACTGTTACATTCAGCTCATGACTTTATTTGATCAGTGTGAGGCTCTGTCCTATTTATGATGAGCTGAAGAGGCAACCCAAGTTGCCAGTAATGCATAAAAATGTAAAAAATAAAGAAAAGAAAATGAAAAATAGAACTAATAAAAAAGATGCTTTGTTGCTGGTATGGCAACATTTCATCAAATTAAGCTTTTATTAAAAGCTGGCACTCATTAAAATGTATTCGATTCGCAAGACTTTTTTGTAAGGGCTCTCGCTAATTTAATGGCTAACAGCAAAGCTTTCTTTTTATAAATTTCAATACACATATTTATGAACAGTCATTGTAAGTTAATGAGTCTCCCTGTGTTTCACCAGCTGTCTCATCCAAAGCCATTGAGGTGACTGTTGAGGAGCCCAAAGCCCAGAGCGTCAGGGTGGGCTCTACTGTCAGCTTCATCTGTACCGCCAAGAGCAAGGTAACACTGGGCCAACATGTCTCTCATTGTTATGCATGTAGAAAAATGTAAAATATGTTTATTGAAAATGTTTAAATATTCACTTTTAGCATTTAAATGTACAATGGCAATTACAGTGGTCATAATAGTTGTGTGGTTGTGTCTCGCAAGCCAAGTGGTAGTAGGCAGTCTGATACTGTAAACAGGCAAGGCTTTATTTAACTATTTGTACAATGAGAGCATTCTTCTCCCCTGTTTGGGCTGTTAGGTTGTTTGCAGCTTGTGATGTGTGTGTTCATTTGTGCCTTAACCCCCCACCCCCCCCTCCTCCAGTCACCAGCCTACACCTTAGTGTGGACCCGGCAGGGAAATGGGAAGCTGCCCAGCCGGGCCATGGACTTCAACGGCATCCTGACAATTCAGAACGTCCAGCCGGAGGATGCAGGCATCTACGTTTGCACGGGATCCAACATGTTTGCCATGGACGAGGGCAATGCCATCCTCTACGTGCCAGGTTCGTGATCCTCGGCACCGCATTCCATTACCCATCACCCTCTGCCTCTGCCACCCCACCAGCTCTGGCTCCTGTAGTACCCCCCCCCCACCCCCCACCCCCACCCCCAGTTCCCCTCCATCTTGGAATGGTGCATGCTTCCCTGTTTGACTGCATTTCTCATCATGCACTATCAACACTCAGCTAATGGGTGAATAGCATAATAAGCCTGCAGTTCTAACCTCCAACCCTGTCGCCCTCTCACGCCCTCTGCTCTCAGAAACCATGTTCATCTCATTATCAACCTGCCAGTCCAGCTCTTTTTACTGTGTCTTGTATGTCTCTAATCACTGGATCTTCTATGCTTCATATGAAATCTTAATAAGAAATATACAGCTTGTGGGTCTTGTTAAACTAAAACTTAGAGCACAATGTTTTTCCAGATAACAAATGGGGCCAATAATGGTGTTTTCGTCTTAATTACTCTGCACTCCTCTGCAGTCCTCGCCCACGGTTATAAAAGCTCATTTTGTGATAATGCAGTTACACATCCCCCTTAGACTTCAACCAAGTAAGCGGCCCTATGAATGACTCTGTCAGTGATTTGTGGGTGGCATTCTCTGCCAAATCTCTACTGAAGCTACTGCTGTTTTACTTTATTTTCTCATGTGGGTTGAATTAATCGGTGGTGGTTCGGTTGCTTCTCGATTACTGGTGTAGCTGCTGGTTTCTGCTGCTAGAGCTTTTACATGCAGGGTGCTGCTATCTGGTGTCTGTCTTTTGCCCTGGGATCCTGGGGTCCTCCCTTCCTGAGCTGTAGTTGATTGATGATGAGGAATGTGGATGCCATGATGGGTGCTTAGTGACTCTGGGACTGACATTCAAAGAGGACTTCAGTGTATCCGCATGAGAAGAGAACTAGGAAGAACCTCAGTACCCCCCCGTTTTGTTTTGTTTTGGGTTTTTTTGTTCCACTCCATACAGTATTCTCCCTAAAAGTCTGCTGTGTTACTCCCCTGGTCATCCTCATGAATGTCGATGAACAAAACGGTGCTATCAGCCATGCAGTAGGTTGAGCCTGTGGTTAAGTTTTTAAACGTGCTGTTATACCACTGGAATATCGCTGCTTCATTTCAGTAAGGATTTGAATTTTATGAGGGTCCACAGCAATGTCGGCAGGAGTGAGTCTTGTTTGTATCGAGTGTTACTTAGGCTTAGTCAGTAAAATATTTTTTGTAAGATCTGACTTGAAATGCAAAAGAAAAGGGAAATATTTGTATCCTACGTTTGTCAGAAATCAGCTCAAATGTGTACATTATCGGCCTTTTATTTACATCTTGTCAATGTTGTTGGAATGTTGAAATCAATGGCACATTTTTTTTTTGATTGATTGAAATATGTTAACCCCAAATTTTGCCATACAATCAAATATATAAAAAACATTAGGCTTGCTTTATTGCTAGATTTGTTTTAGTAATCTTTGGAGGGAATTGGCCATGTGAATGCAATTACCTTGCATGATGTGTGTTTACATTAAGGCTATTTAGAAAATTTATCTTAAACTGTTTTGAGAAGAAATTATTTTTTTATACTTTTAACACCTCATTACACACAGGGCACATTTCAAAACCGTTTTATTTACCATGTGGTCTGGATTACTTTACCACGTTTGCAATTTTTATTGTTTTCAATTTGTTCACTCTCATAACGACTATATAATGTAACTTGCAAATGTATCCAAAGGTGCTATTGTAAAGATATTCCTCTTACTGATTTTATATTGCTTTTTAAAAGAATACCTAACTGATGTAATATACACATGTCACATTGTATTGTATTTATCTTAACTGTGAAAATATTTTGTGAAAAAGAGCAATTTGATTAAAATAATGACAATAGACCAAAGTGATTTGCAAATTTATGGATGGGGTATATATAGTATCTTGTCTTATTGAAGTGAGCATAACCACAAGCTGTATACCAGCTGTATAACACAAGCTGTAACAGAACTATGTTTAATACTGCTTCTTTTTACTAACCCGCATGTCTAGTGTGTGGCTATTCTTTACACCTTTATGTCTTCTTGTGCTTCTACACCCTTTTCATAGTCGTGTTCTTTATATGTGTGTGTGTGTGTGTGTGTGTGTGTGTGTGTGTACGTGCATTTGTGTGTGTGTTTTACATTTTACACTGTACCTTGACTTTGAATCCACAGGATAAGAAGGATATTGTTGGGCCTTTCATTGTTTCATTGGCTACTTTACACAGATTTGACATTCCCAGTCAGTGGGTGCTGAATGTAAGATGAGCATGACACAATGTTACAATCCATAAGGTCATTCTAACCAACACACTTCAACGCATTGTGTGCCAGATTACTCAGTTACCTAATTTTAATATATTTCAGGTAAGTGCATATAACTATGAATACAATGGCACCAACTTTCATGATAAAAAACACCAACCAACTCCTCAGTCTAATGGATGATGGACGGATTTCTCTTACAGTAGGAAGAACAAAACTAAACTGAAATGGAAAAATCCTTGAAGTTGGTGTCAATTGTATTCAAGTTCACTTCGTTTGCGATCATTTTTGTGTGTTTACATTATGCCTGATGCACTTTTGGAGTCAATGGGAACCCTGCCAGGCAACCCTGGCAGCTCGTGGATGGAGACGGATATATAAGTATCCCCAAGGGACGTGATCAGTCAGTCAGCCCAAGTGGGAGGTAATCCACTGTTTCCCTGGAGAACTGACCTGTCAGTTTACCTGTCCCCTCCCTCCTTCCCTCCCCCATCTCCAGAGGCCTCACAGACTCAGATGTTTTACACAGCCTATGAAATGTTTGAAGGACATAGAAAGCGTAAGTCAGCATGGGCATGGTTTCCTCTCTGCTGGGCTCCCTGGAGGGACCCTTCCCTCTCTCTCTATGTCATGCATGCACTCATCCACCGCAGCATGGATATATTGGTGGCCTGGTAGCGCCCATGTACAGTCAGCCCAGCAACAACTTGTAGAAGCTCACTACACACACACTGCCTAATGTGCTGACGGTAAGAAAGCATCTTTAGTTCAACTGAGACCTAAAGATGGATATTTGTTTCCAGCATATCTAATGTAAAGTCTTCATGTTAGTTCCAGTCCTTGAGAGTTTCTCATTCATGATAGCAGTGCCTCACATAGTCAAGGCTTTACAGATTGTACATGAGCATTACTGGGTCCCACCTGGCTCTTTGGGTTCATGAGGGTCCATCACTGCAGGAAAAAGTGCATGTTCATTCTTATGGGAAACTCCTCCTGAATGTTGAGTCCAGTTACGTCCAAGTTACATTACTATTATTATATTGGCTTCACTTTCAGAATAGAAAATAGTTTCACAATAGCACTTCAAAAAAACACTTTTGAAGTATGGTACATGGTGAACCCAGTGCATTACTCATATAGAGTAGGTGAAGTGTATTCAGGATGTTTTGTAGCAACTGATAATGTAATAACTGCCAGATACTGCAATAACTTTACAACTTTACAACTAAAATATAATAAAACATATTAGTGTGATAAATTCCCAGATAGTACGTAATAGCATCACATATTTACAGGTGTTTATTACTTCATAAGGGGGTAACATTTCCTTTACTTATGGTGAAATAATAAATTGACTAATAATGTAATAACTCGTAAGAATGAAAATAATGTAATAACTCAAGTTATCCATATTACATTACATCCATGTTACCATATTACAAGTCATTACATAATGCAGCAGTAATTACTTTATCAGCTGCTACATGCTTACCAACATTTTGTCAGTGACAATGTCAACATTCAGAGACAGGAGACCTCCCTTCTTCTCCCTGCCATCTTCACTTTGCTTTCTCCTCAGGAGCCATGCTGTACTGGGAAATAGCTGTCATCTGGTCTTCAAACATCATACTGTGCCTAATACATCCCATCACAGCCTCATTACATCATGTTACATTGCCTGGTTATGGGTAGCAGACTGGCGAGACCCACTACTGTCAATACATTTTAATATGCAGCTCACTCAATGATGGGACTTCTACTTAAACTGACACAGTGAGATCTTGATTGCTAGCTATGCACTACTCTTAAGAGAACTCAAATTATATTATTATATTATATTGTATATGTGTCATTACATAGGTAATGTACTGGTACAGTTTCATCTCCAGATACACTGATCCTACCACAGAAGATCTAAAAACCCATGCCTCTCATATGAAGATACTATAAGACATCTTGGGCGATACATTATATAGCCATATAGATTATATAGATTAGCCATAAATCAAAATCATTTACAAGTGTTAGAGGTTGCATGTGTCTTCAATATTAGTCGAGACTTCAGGCTGTCAAGTCTGCCCGGCTTCCCATAGACGATGATAAAATGTCTCCCAGCCCTGGAGTTTTTGTATCACTTAGGTCAGAGAGTCCCAGCTCAGCCCAGGACAGTCCAGTCCCAGAGGTTTTTAGCCTGCTTAGATAGCCTCATACTCCTCCCTGGCTACTGAAAGAGGGCTTTCTTTTGCTCTGTCGCCCTGGGATCATATGGGATTGAATATGGGGCCTAGCAGCCAGCCAATCTGGCACAGACAGCAATATGCCCAGAGGCCATGCCAAGGCCTGCCTGCCACCTCTCATCTGTTTCGTCTGCTCTGAGGACTTAGGCTGCCAAGGGCGGGGGGGGGGCACAGGCGGAGGCCGCCACTCTCTCACACAGTCTGGTCAATTCATTCTCAATCAAATGCATCCACCCAAGAGATTCCTCACAGCTTACCCTGTATACTGCCCAAGCATCGGTTATAGATCCCTGATAGGGTTTCATATTTCACGCTGTACCAATAGACCAGTCTGCATTATCGCACTCTATCTCTCCATGTACCTATGGGATGTCTCACTCTGTCCACTTTGAGCTATGCTTGACTGGCGTGTCTCCTTCTGTAGCTGCAGAGGGGGCTCAGCCTGTGGCCACTGTCACTCCTTCAGTGCTGAATGTCCAGCAGGGCCAGCGGGCCGAGTTTCGCTGCACGGTGACTGGGAACCCTACTCCTGCCATTGAGTGGATAGGTAAGACCTGCTTTGACCTGGCTTGACAAGGCTATATCCCACTTTTGGAGTGCTGGAACCTTGTTACTTAGGGTCATTGGTCAGGGAAATCATAGAAACTTCATCACTGCAGATGATGCAGCCCAGTATTCCTACTCTGAGAAGCAAAGTCAGCCATAGATAGAAAATGCACCTTACAGTATATTATGTTCTTAATGAGTGTAACTGTTGTAACAGGAGGTCCAGGTAACAGAATGAGTCCCAGAGCCGTGGTGCGAGGAGGCGTCCTGACCTTCACAGCAGTGGACCAGGCCGATGAGGGAGAGTATACCTGCAAGGCCCTGAACACTCATGGCGAACACACAGCCCGGGCCTCCCTCTATATCCAAAGTATGCTGTGTGTGTGTGTGTGTGTGTGTATGTGTGTGTGCATGAGTACGTGTGTGTCCTCATATAAATTCTCCCAGCAAGCACTGCACACTGCATTTAAATTTTTTTCCTCCATTTGTCTTAAAATATTTAGTGAAAAATCATGCCAATGGGATAAGATAATTCTACTTGTTTTCAATGCAGTTTTACTTGTTCCAGGAATTGTCTCACCCTATTAGCATATTTTTCACTTGTTTTAAGAAAAATAAGACCTTAAAGTCTAAGCAAGACACATATTTTTTTGCAGTGCATTGTACTGTCTTTTGAATGATCACTAAAATGCATATTTCGGTCAGGGTCTAACCCAAGTGGCCTAGGCACCCAGCCCCAAGTCCAAGTCAGTCCCCAAAATATTGAGGTCCACGAGGGCGACACCCTGAGGTTGTACTGCCGAGCATCAGGATCACCCACCCCCAAGCTCACCTGGCTGAGGAACGGAGGTCAAATCCCCTCACAGGTGAGATCACGGCCTCTATGTCCATGACTGAATGATCATTTTAGCATGGACTGATTAAAAACTGTAACTAATGTATTTACATTCCAGTGTGCTATATCCGTATCTTGTATCTCGTGGTGTAACTGGTGCTGGTGGTATTTCATCATACTGTGTCAGGGCTTTGATACAAATTGACATTTTTTTATGACTGTGTTCAGTATTTTGACCATTTTTTCCTTTATTTTTCCCTCCCTTGTGTTTGTTTCCTCCCTTTTTTTATCCCACCCTGTTCTGTTGTTTGACGTTTGCTCAGGCCATTCCTTCTCACGGTTTCCATCAGTTTAAAAGCAACAGTCTCGATGTGTTACAGAGACGTATTGAGGAGCTGCAGGTCTGTCCATCTGTCTGTCTGTCCCGTCTCTTACTCCCACCCATTGTCCTGTACTGACCACGCCTTTACACCTTGTCGACTAAATGCATGATCAAAACGTGTCCTTTATTCACACATTGTAACCCCCATTAATTTACTACAGCAAGTAGCTGCTCACTAAGTTCCATTAGAGCTAGAGCCAAATAAGTTGAAACCAACTAGCGGGTCTGGTTGTTTTCTTAGTCTACTTATGGCATGCAGTACTTGTTTTTGTGTCGCGTTGTATGAATATCAGTGTTCCATAGTCTTTTGTTTTGTAACTGTCCACATCGTACCATCCCTGACTTGTTTACGCTCTCACCACCCAGTTGATTCCCTTCATTCCATTGAGTGTATTAACAGGACTAAGCATACAGTAGGTACTGTAGGTATTACAGGCATATTTTGCTCTGTGCCAGGCTGAGCCCGCTGCCCCCCGGCCCTGGGGGGTTTGTGTTAGTCTGGTCTGTAGGCAGCGCTCCTGGGCCCGGCCGGGGCTCCGGGGCCTGTTTAGTTCTGCCTCAGAGAGCCACTGCGTTGTGTCAGCCTTTCCCAGGGGGAGCTGGGCTCTGCCGTGCGACCACGCAGAAATTCTGTGTGCTCTAGCAAACGGGTTGCTTTGAAAACCTGTCAATGGGTTCAGACACACATTGAGCCAGGGCCCGCCTCGGCCACTGCTCGGTTTAGCTTCCCTCATGGTTGAACGGGCCGGAGCTAAGCAGCTTTGTCCGCGGATGCCCCGACACCCCCCGGATACAGTAATCCCTCCCATT
The DNA here is from genome assembly GCF_048128805.1 of Centroberyx gerrardi. Lineage (NCBI taxonomy): Eukaryota > Metazoa > Chordata > Actinopteri > Beryciformes > Berycidae > Centroberyx > Centroberyx gerrardi. Next base: position 20,727,188 of record NC_136010.1, on the reverse strand, counting down.
CCCTCCCCTCCAGATTCCCCTCCCCTCTGAGGTGTTTCCAAACTTTCCAAAAGCCCACGTTCAGCCTCGCTGGCCCTGGGCAGACTGTGGCTGCCATGTGGAGTAGTGTACAAACAAGTCGCTTGTTGATTGCTCATGAACCAGAAACACATTAGAGCCATACTTATTAAATATGAGTGTTGAAATTGTTGCAAAAGAAAAAAACTGTTTTCTTTGGTGTCATATGGGTACTTAGGTATTAGGTGGTAGTTATTTTGTTGATTTCTAGAGCTTCATACACTGGCTAGTAATTATTCTCAGATTTGTCAAAGATTGTACAGTCAAGTAAAAAGCTGCTTTTTATTGCTTATTAAGTAATCATCGGCTCAAATGTGTCTCAATCTGTCAATTTTCTAACTGTCCTAATTTTTGTCATCATTTCAATTTTAATCACTTTTAGAGTAAAAACAATCTAGTCTAGTGTATTTAATTTTCAACACTGATCATTATATATAAATCATATTAACAAATTATAACCATACAAATCATTGTAGTATGTTGGCTCTACTTTGTACACAATTTCATGTACAAAGTACGATGCCATAGAAATCCTAAACAAAAATTCCATTCACAAAACAACTGAACTGTAGTAATAACAACTCCTGTCTTGTCTTAAAGATCTGCCCCGTAGTGCTTTTGTGTTGCTATTACCTAGTGATCATTTAATGTCATGATGTCAGCAATGTCATATTTGTGTTGTGTCAAGGGTCTGTAGACAGACAGGTAAGTGATGTGCTATATCTCCAGTATATGGTTTGTCTGTGTTGGTATGGTGTAAATCTAAATAATCATTACATAATATATCTGAAATTTAACGCACTGTATATCATATCAAACAGTAGGCGATGACATTGATATTGGTTTTGATCTAATCTCCACTTTCGGTGGTGTGTCTCTCCAGGCCCGTATGGATCGCACTGACATTGGTACTCTGCTCATCCCCAACGTCAAGATGTCCGACTCGGGCACTTACATGTGTGTTGGCAGCAACAGCATTGGCTCAAATAGGTCTCCTATTCAAGTCACTGTGCTCAAAGGTGAGAGGTCACAAACTTGGCATCATAGTCAAACAGGCTCAGTCCACCTCAGTCACATTGTGCAGCACTCTTTTCATATGAAGTTTGCAGAGTGCATCTCTAAGGTTTGCAGGATATCCCATGTCCCAATATAATGCATTTAGAAAACATAATGTGATGTTATGTGTTTGTGCTTGTGCAGCGGACCATATCTCCTCAGCCATCACCATCCAGCCATCTATAGCTGATGTCCAGGAGGGCCAGAGTCTGGACCTCAACTGTTTTGCCCCTGGAAACCCTCCTCCCTCAGTCACTTGGACAAGAGCCAGCGGACGACTCTCCTCCAATCACCAGGTTGGGCAAATACTCACACACACATGCCTCGACTAGATCTTTGAATGTTATCCAATTTTTTTCACTTATTTTAAGAAAATTACGATTTCAGGACTCAATAATAGACTAGATGACTTGTTTAGATGGAGATTTGTTTGTTTGTTTTGTAGTAGTAGGAGTAGTATTAATACCAATATAACTATTATTGGTGTTGGTGTTGTATTACTATTATTTGCTAAAATGCTAAAGCTAAAATGAAGTGATATCATCCCTTGTCTGTTGTGTGAAGGTTCTGGGCAGTCAGCTGCGTATCCTGTCAGCCACTCCAGACGACTCAGGAGAGTATATCTGTCGGGTGCAAGGCAACTCTGGAAGTCCTGGATCTCCAGTCCGCCAGGGCTCTGTCTCTGTGTCTGTCACCTCGTCCTCTTCACGTAAGTTGCACAGCACTGTGGGCCTCAGACAAGATGGTATGTGGATTGTCTTGTTTCACAGACTTATTGCTATAAAATAGTAGCTAAGAGCCCTTTTGGATAATTGTTTTCTTTTCAGCTCTACTTTATTCCGCTCTAATCTACCCTGCTCGAGGCCGGACAACTTGATTAGACTTGACAGGCATTTTTTTCTCAGCAGTGAAATCATAGCTGATGGCAGCTGATGGCCAGTCAGTGGCTGGGAGGAACACATACGTGACATGAGGGCAGGGCAGGGCAGGGCAGGGCAGCGCAGGGCAAGGGTGTTCTATGACACACAGCCTCACATTATGAATGGCTTTTCCAGTTGTGCTTTCCAACCCGGCCCAGTGTGACCTCAGAGTGAATGGTTTTCCCCGCTACTGTCCCATGATCTCATCCTCGTTCAGTCCTTCCTGGACTTCAGCAATGTTTTGAGTTCTTAAACTGCTGCCAATATAGCCCATGGCCACACTGTATAGCAATCTGTTTCAGGTTTATATGAATAACAAGTCAGCTAAATGAAGTGAGATCAATCACGGAGGTATATTTAAATAGATTCTGTCCAGAGTCTAATTTCAGTCCTAACCCCTGGTTCCTGGAGCAGGTCTGCAGACCCCCATCATCTCCATCGAGCCGCACAGCGCTGCAGTGCGTCTGGGGGATTCGGCCAGCTTCAGGTGCAGGGTGTACAGCGGAGCCCAGCCTGTCAGACTGGAGTGGAAGCTGTCCAACAACCAGCCCCTGCCAGGTGAGGGCCAGGAACACACACCGCTTCTGATGAATGAGTTTGCTTTCTAAAGAGAAAACACACACAGATTTAATGATGTCATTATTTACGAGCAATTGCAGCCATGGTCCACCTCTGAAGTCCCTTCATTTAATCATTCATTTCTAATGCTCAGTTGTTCCCAAATCCCCCAACTTGGCATCTCCACCATCCACTCCCTGACATTTTAGTATAACTCAGGCAAACATTGCATGCATCAAATTCAACGACAGCAGGATGAAGATTTGATGACATGATGGCTCTGATGAAGGCTTTACTTGCCGAAACGTGTTAGTGTTTCGTAGTGTGTGCCCCAATAAATAAGTGAAATGTGAGTATTGTATTGTATTGTGTCATTTTCCCATGTTTGGATGTGCTACCTCACTCTGTGTTTGATTTGTCATATTGGATTTGATTTTTTTGGCTCAGCACTCCGCAAACAAGAATTTCATTGTTGCAGCACACTTCTCTGCCTTACACAAGATTTGATGACCTGTGATCCAGATTTCGTGCTAGAGAAAGCATGTGAAATAAATTGGATTACATTAGGCTACTCATTTTGAATTCTTAGTTTCTCTTATGATTCCTTTAGCTTGAATTCTCTAAGGCCTTAAATCTCCCATCTTTGGACATCACTGGCGCCTCAGACCCAAGATTTAGAACTACCGGTCCAGAAGTCTCCTGCAGTATTTACAGCAGATCTAATGTTTCGTTTGCTTCTCTATCCAACAGATAATGTCAAAGTTGGCCCTGATGGTTCTGTTATTACCATTGCCAATGCCCGCTCATTCAACCAGGGCACCTACCGTTGTGTGGCTAGCAACCTGTTCGGCATCACCCAGAGCATTGTGTCTCTGATTGTCAGAGGTAATTCACATACTCCGGCATGCATAAACACACTCACACACACACAGAGCACCAGGGTAGAATATGATAGCCTGCAGTTCCTCTATCACAGGCACAGGCTGCTTTTCCATTGCCACACACCTCCAAACCCACTCTCGTAAGTGAAGAGCTCCCTCTAGTGCCTGACTAGATGTAAAGCCATAATGTTATTTTGTGTCTGTGCCCTCAGAGTCCCCTGTGGCCGCTGTCACCCCTAGTGGGCCGGTGCGGGTCAGGGTGGGTGAACCCATCAATCTGGAGTGCCAGGCGTCAGGAGAGCCACGCCCCTCCGTCACATGGCACAGGCTGGACAGCACCCGCAAGACCATGCTGAGCAGTCCGGTGCCCATGGAGTCGAATGCCGTCATGCAGGTACTGCTAAATCACACACCATGGTCAAATTGTATCTACAATCAGTGTTTGAAATCAACCTCTGTCTTGTTTTGAGGTTGTGAATATTTTGATGGCTAGATAAATGTATTTTCTTCTCCCGTGCAGATTCTAGTGGCTCGTACAGAGGATACTGGCACATACGTGTGCACGGCTCGCAACAACGAGGGCACCTCTGAGACCAGGGTGGAGGTGATCGTCGAGGGAAGCTCTCAACTGCCCACGGCGCCCAGGGCCTCTGTGCCTGAGCCTCTCATGATTGCAGTGGAGGGACAGACTGCAACACTGCGCTGTGATGCCCATGGTAAAGACGGCTACAAATCGCATTTTTACAAAGGGAATTCACTTGAACCATTTTCATGTCCTGTCTTTGTGCATTATCTTGTATGTTACATCACTGTGCTAAAGGGTCACAGTGTGTAATTTTCATTACAATCCTGTAGAGTTAAATTGTTAATTCATTAAAATTAGATCACAATTTACACTTTTCTTTTACACTGTTCTCCACTTCCCTCCTCTAGGTGTCCCTTCTCCTAAGATCACCTGGTCTAAGCTGCGGGCCCCTCTGCCTTGGAGACACAAGGTGGTGAACAACAGCCTGGTGCTGCCAAGCGTGGGCCGCCAAGACTCTGGGGAGTACATCTGCAATGCCACCAACAGCATGGGCACCAGTGAAGTCACCATCATGCTGGATGTAGAGAGTGAGTCACATAAAGGGGCTGGCTTTTAGCTTTAGTAAAGATTCTGGTTGAGCCGATCACCCATTCAACAAATAAACTTTTTCTCCTACATCTCAGCCCCTCCCTATGCCACCTCCATGCCTGACGACGTGGCTGTGCGTGTTGGGGAGGTGATCAGGCTGCAGTGCCTGGCCCATGGCACTCCTCCCCTGACCTTCACTTGGACCAAGCTGGAGGGCAGCCTGCCCCCCCGCGCCCAGATTAACGGAGGGGATCTCCAGATCAACCTGGCCACCGCCGAGGACGCTGGGAGCTACAAGTGTGTGGCCAGCAACAAAGTGGGCGACAGCGAAGTGGTGGCTAAAGTCACAGTCAGATGTAAGTTATGCTTATAACATAATCATTGGACAAACTTTGACAGATAAGTGTTACGACCTCAGTAAACCACCACTCAACATATGAAATCAGGAATGTGTAAAGCTCTAACCCAAATTTTAAAAAGTAAATATTTATTTTACATAGATATAATCCCAGAATCTCTAAACTATCAAAAATATAAGGGAAAGACTAAACTCAAAAGCTACAAAACAGAAGACAGGGGGAAGCATGTAACAGTTATACTTTTTGATATTCATATATATCTGTTAGCCCTAACTAACGTCTTTCGCTCCCTCTTTCCTGCTGTAGCCCCCCTGGCAGTGCGTGTATCCCCCCAGGTGGAGGTAAAGGCCCAGGGCAGCGCTGTGGAGTTCACCTGTTCAGCAGCAGGTGGCATAGAGACCAAAATTGAGTGGCTGAAGGAAGGAGGCGCGCTGCCGCCTAACCACCACGTCAAGGATGGGGTGCTCAGGTGAGTCATAAACACAGTGGGTTGGTTTAGAGAAACTAGGATGAGAGAAAAAATAAATGTATGAATGTTAAATGTGAAGTTAACACTGAAGAGGATAAATGAGCTCACTGTTATATGTGTTCTTTGCTGTTTCTCTGTAGGATTGAGAACCTTGAGCAGAGCAATGAAGGTGTTTACATCTGCAGAGCCAGCAGTGTGTATGGCCAGGCCCAGGACACTGCCAAGCTTACCATCCAAGGTCTGCTACATATACTGCTATATCCTGCTAATACACACTGCTTAATCAAAACCTGTT
>NC_136010.1:20393979-20416479 GCF_048128805.1 Centroberyx gerrardi | reverse complement strand
TGGGAGCTTGTTAGGCAGCTACTGCCCATGTGACGGAGGGGGTGCTGGATCAATAATGATGTTTCAGAGTGTATGTGTGTGTGTGTGTGTGTGTTAATGCTTTATTATGTGTTTACGGTGAGTATGTGTGCAGATGGACAGTGAGCACATAGACCTTTAACACTCAGCTCAACAGTATGGCATAAACATGAGAGAGAAAGAGAGAGAGAGAGAGAGAGAGAGAGAAACAAATCAGAGTGAGAGAAACAAATCAGTCCAACAATGGCTGTTTTTGGTGTATGAAGGCTCTATAGTGTTTCAGTTCTCTCACCTTTAAGTACATTGCAACAGTCAGATACACCTAAGGCACACTACAAATAAAGATTCCTTTTCTTTTATTGAACTCATCAGTTGGTTGTTTACTGTGGATGGGGGTATGCGTGTGTCCGTGTTTGTGTCATATCTACCTTGGTCGGTGGGGATGAGCGGGACATCTTTGGCAGCAGGAGACACACAGAGTATCTGGTTGCCGCTGACCTGTCCCTCCACCTCCGTCAGGTTGCCAAACGAGCAGGTGATGCCGGCGGAAAGGTCCGGAACATCACTCACTTTCACCAGCAGCTGTACACGGGGCAGGACACATGGCCAAACAATGGTTTTATTATGTGACAAAGGTTATGATACACTGGTGACATTTTGGGCAATATCGCCTTTAGGAGGGATGGGGATTGGTAGGTGGGACAAAAACATTGTGGATAACATAGTGGTCCGAATGCAATAGTGTAATAAGTTCAAAATACAAAGTACAAAAACATACTGTTGGTCAAAGCTGCCTGCAAAATTGTCCATCAACATTGCCTCAAATGTTGCGTATGTGTCTGAGCCTCATAATCATCAAAATAAGGATAATACTGGGATTAGTATTGTGTTTGGAGCTTTATCTTTCATCTGGGTGTGGATATTATTCCAGAGGTAGAGACGCTATTACGATTTAATCAGTGGTCAATGAACTCAGCTGCTTGAAGGGAAATTGGAAAAATGGCCAATTGACAAATCCTATTTGTTGTTTCCTCTTTCTCTAGAGTTCACAGGGACGCACAGATACACGAAACGCAAGCAAAAACACACACACACACACACACACACACACACCACACCACACACATGCAGACACACACACAGAGGCGTTTGAAGTCATCCTCTGGAGAGCGGTGACACCGAGGCTAGAGTGTTCAGCTGTTCTGCCTATAAATAAATGTATTCTGCGTGCAGGGTGTGTGATCTGGCTCTTCAGCCAAGAGAGGCAGCCTGGATAATTATCACCATGGCATTTCACAGCCTTGTTCCATTAGCTGTTATTTTTGGGCCATACCGTTTGAAGTTTCCCTTTGTTTTATCTGCCTCTCACTAAACACCGCAGGGCTACTGGGACAGGCGAGGCAGCTGAACAGCTAAACTGTAGGCCTTTCAAGAGATGCTGACTGTCTCAGCAGCTCACTACACTGCCTCCCTAGTTAGCTGGCTTATTCTGGTACCCATTCAGAGGATGGGTGTTTTTTTTTGCTTTTCTTCCTTCTGCTGAAGACCTCTCTCCTCTTCCCCTATTTTACTTTCACCATGTTTGTGTTGCTTCACTTTGAGGTGCGTCTGAGAGATCCTTGATTACAGCAATCACAGCAATCAATGTCTTTTGTTCAATGTGGAATTCCCTGAGTAACCTCTCACATTAATTAGCTCTCATCGTTCTGCCAAGACACACATACACGCATAAACACTCCAAATTGTTTGCACGCATGCATGCACACACACACGCACGTACGTGCGCATACGCACACACACGACTATGTCGCTACCGAAAGCAAGCTTGTCTGTGAGTGTTAAGTCCTTGCTCTTTTTGTTCCCCTGTCCTCCCTGATGATACGGTGGGTGTTTTTGGAGCTTGGCAGCGACGGCCAGCCTAATTGGTGGCGGAGTTTTAATAAAGGTAATTTGATTGTTTTCTCTGCGCTTCCCATCTCTCCTGGCGCCCAGCTGAAGAGGCTTTGTTGTCATGGAGATAGCTGTCTGCCACAGTGGAATATGTGAATTGTGTGAATTTGGGTGGCGAGATGACCCTGTTGCTGGCATGGCTGACATGGAAACATTTCAGCATCAAAACAAACATAACTGCAAACATGGTTTACTTCTGATAAACCACTGTTTGTAAACTGGGAGACAGGGCAGGGCGCACTGAGGGCGAGTTGGAGGGTGAGTTATAATGTGATGCAGCAGGATTCATTGTCGGTGCTGCTGGCACTTTCAGTAGAATTATTCTGATGTTCAGCTGGTCGGTTTAGCGGTGTGGGTGTCTAAAGAGCTGAAGTGTGTGTCCACATGTGTGCATGTGTGAAGCAGTCAACACAGCTTAGACAATCAGAGCTTTTTACTGATGCACTATCTGCCTGTTTTCACCCAGTCCACGCGGAAATACTGCACTGTACTCAGCTGCGCTCCGACAACTTTAACACCTACACACCCGCCCACGCAAACATATCTTGGCACATATACTGGCTGCTCCGTACCAAGTGAGCATATGCACGCCGAAACGCCCACGTAGAGCACTTATGAACCTTCCAATCTAATGTTTATGCATCGACCGGAATCAAGACTAGATGAACTGCAATGTGGGATCGTTTAAAACGAAGCCTTACAACTTTGCAAACACCTAAAGATAAAGGAGGGTTTAACTTGCCCAATCTCCAGTTATACATTGGGCATTCACATTGAATAAGTTTATAATGACGGTTATATCTCCCTATCCTAAGCCATCATGGGTTAACATCGAGCAGCACTTTATGCTACCTGTTCAGTTGAAAGATGCTATATATATTAAACAGCAAGGAGTGGATGAGCCTCACCCCTGTCTGAGTTTCCTATACAACATCTGGAGGTTGATTCATAAATCTACTAAGGAAACGGTGTTTTTTGGGACAACCCCTCTATAACTATAGGCAAGAAGCCACTCCAATGGAAGGAGTTTTGCGGAAGTGGCGTTTCCAAAGTGGCTGATCTATACACACAGATGTTGGATTTAAATCATATACGGAATTGAACACAGCAATCTCTCCTGTCCTACTACCTTGGTGGAGATATTTCCAACTAAGAAGTGGAGTGGAAGCTTTTAGGAATAAAAGTAAAGACCTTCCATTGGCATCACATTGGGACAAATGCTTACTGGAAAGAGATCAATTTAAAATAAACTCACCTGGAATCTATAAAGAACTCATTGACAAAATAACATCAAACTTTCAGGCCACAAAGAGGCTGTGGATTACAGATTTAGGATGTGACATTACCAAAGAAGAGTGGGATGAGATTTGGAGTAGGGCCCACACTGTCTTAACACAACTCAAAACAGTGCACCGGTACCATTGGACCCGGTTGGCCTCAGACCAACAGGCACCTGCTGGAAATGCTCAGCTAAGGAAGGGACCTACCTGCACATGGTTTGGGATTGTGTTACAATTAAGAGCTTTTGAGTTGAGGTTTATCAAAGGGTTAGTGAAGTAACAAGAACACAAATAGATCCAGATCCCGCAATTTGCCTACTTAGTATCTTCTCCAGACTTGTAAATCAACCTAAGAGCAAGTGGTTGGCTACAGCCTTTACAGTCGCTAAAAGTTACTATACTGCAAATGGAAGGACACTTCCGCTCCTACTATTCAAGACTGGTCTAATGCACTTGCCAAAATAGCTAAACTAGAAAGAGTCATATATAGCAACATAGACTTTGTGAGCAGATATGACAAAATCTGGGCTCCTTTCCTATCCTTTATGACATGACTGGATATATCCTTGACCTGCTCGTTAAGAATGTTTCATGTGATGTATCATCTTAAAGGTTCTATGTAAATAGGCATGAATTTATTATATATTGCATTTCTAAAATAAGTGCTCTGCTAGTCTAAACACACGACCAGCCTACATGTGTTCTGGTATGCACCAAGGTGCTTGCAACTCTAGGATGTACTGTATAGTGCTAACATGGGCGTATACAGGTCCACACTGATGTATGTCTTGTTAATTTCTTCTGCATTACTTTTAGTATGTTATTTATTTCCATTATCTGTATTATTTTTCAATCTTTTATGTTTGTTTGTCAGTCCATGTTTAGGGGGGATGAGGGCTAGGATGTGGGTGTATGAGATTGGGAACATGCTTGGGGGTGTGGGAATTGGCAGGCAGGTGTGAGTAAATTTAGTGTCTGTATGAACTGTGTTCTTTTTCTGCTCGCCTGTTTCTGTCTTTATGTAAAACCCTCAATAAAAAGAGACTAAAAAAAAAAAAAAAAAACACAGCTCTGCCTCTACATGTGGGTGGGAAATATGCAGATGGGAGGCAAGTTTTTATAGTGCAAGTAGTGGTTGAGATTGCAGGTGTTTGGCATACTCTGTGTGTGTGTGTGTGTGTGTGTGTGTGTGTGTGTGTGTGTGTGTGTGTGTGTGTGTGCGTATGCATCTTTGTTAACTTACAGGTACGCTGGGCTCTGACACTGCAATGCTGTCTGGGTACACGGTGGCCTTCACACACTGGTTGAGAGAGGCGGCGAAACGGTACGGCTCATCTGCGCGCTCACACCGGTTCCTCTGGGAGCAGCTGAACAGAGAAGAGGAGGAGGGGCAAAGAAAGAGAGAGGTTACCAATGCTGTAATAAAATGAAAAAAAAGAAAAAGGAGGGGCTACCGATGTAATAAGAATTAAAACATACTGTAAATAACCCAACAAATATATACATTTAATAGACGACTAATGTTGCAATATTAAAGAAAACATTTACAATAGAAGGCAGGGGAAAGGAAGAAACACTATCAATTTTGTGAAATGAATGTCAACAGAAAGAAAGAGGGAAAATACTGTTTGATAATTGAAGATGGGGGGAAGAAAGAAGGGATGCCAGTGTTGTAACAGAAATGAAAACACTATCCAACAACAGAACGAAGGGGAGGGAAAGACGAGGATTAACAATGTTGTAATAAAAATGAAAACACTATCTAAGAAAAGGGATGATTAACAATGTTGTAATGGGAATGAGAATACTATCTAGTTACAGTCCAGTCAGGGGGAAATAGCGCTGTGTCAATGTCCCCTCAACATGACATTACTAACTCACTCTTGTAAAGACCTGTATTACATAACACTCCCATCATCAATAACAGCTGGCATCTTTGACCTGAGCCCCAATGTTGCACCGGCAGTCCTTCTAAACTGGCCGCTGGCCTCCAGGAGGCTATGCATTCCCAATGAGCCACAGAACTAATCTGCAGCAACATAATGGCTGGCACCACTGCCTCCAGCGCCTAATTTAATACACCATAGTTATACAAACTACCAAGCCACAGCACTAAGCGTTACACACCCAAATTACATCCTTCAATCACCGCATAACTTTGGAGACATAACTAGTGCAAATTACACGCCGTTCACTCATAAGGGATCTTAATGGTCAGACGCTGCATCAAGTACCTTACGACACCCACGAAATCCGCCCTGTCCCTCATTAAAACTCCGCCGTCTCCTCCTTCTTATTAAAACTGTGTTCCCTCCACCCCATTAGACCAAAGGCACTCTATCCTCGTCCAGCCCGGCAGTCTAAGTGTCTGTCTCTAGTCTGCAGGAGCAGCGCCGGCTAACTGGCTGTCTGGTCACAGCGGCTCTAATTGGACTCCGGCGGGTCGGCGGCTGTCCGCGGCGCTGACGAGCCACTACAGCGCTGTCCCTCCTCCCCTCACTGCTCACTGTGTGTGTGTGTGTGTGTGTGTGTGTGTGTGTGTGTATGTCTGTCGGTGTGCGTCAAGCCCATATCATGCCTCTTAACCACATACTCTCACACATATTGACTCTCAGCTACATCTTCATCCACAACCTCTCTGTGTAATTATGCTGTCAGAAGTTCAAGCCATATCCACCAGCCACACACATGAACAGTCACAAGCACGCAATGGTTCACACACACACACACATACACACACACACAAACACTCGCACATACACACATCACTCCCTGGGGTTTTTAGAGAGCAGAGAAGTGTAGAATTAGTGTAGTAGTGTGCATCTCCCACTGGGAAAGGGGGGGCCACTGCGCCAGGCATGTGAACGCGTTTTAAAATGGTTACCTGGTTTCCCCTCCTTTCACCGCCCCAGAAACTCTATTTCTACACCTTCAATATGACGATTTTAGATTTCCATCATCACTCCTTTTATGCATTCTCTTTCTTCTCTTCATCTATTTGACTCCACCACTCCATCTCCCTTGCATTTGCCACATCTCTCTCTCTCTCTCTCTCTCTCTCTCTCTCTCTCTCCCTTTTGTCTCGCTCTGTCACAAGTTGAAATTAGTACACCTTTCTTGACAAGGTGTTACTCTGTCTGCAATTTGGTGCTTCTCTTTTACATCCACAATGGCAGCAGAAAATTATACTTAATGTGCTTTCAGGTGTGGGCTGCGGCACGATGTTTTATGCATGTCTCCTAGGCGTGGGGGTACAGATGCAAAAACCTGGGCGGTCATTAAACTGACAAAAAGCCCCGCATTGATTTTCCTCACTGTGATTTTTTTTTGTTGCAAAATTCATTTCAGTAGGGAGGGAGGAGGGAGATGGAAGTGCAGCGAGGAGGTATGGAGGGAGGGGGGCCGGTGGTGGGGGGCAGGATGTTCGCTGTTGCCATGGTTTCGGGAGACGGCCATTATCTGTGTGTAGTTAGAAGCTGACCCCTTGCCTCTCTCATTAGCTGAAGTGCATGCCACTAAGTGTTGACTAGCATCCTGCCTTCCCCATATTCCCCGTCTCGACCCTCCCTCCCCTCCCTCCCCTCCCTCCCCTCCCTCCCCTCCCTCCCCTCCCTCTCTGGCCCCGGCCTGTCACTCAACAGCCTCTCCGCCGCTTTGTGTTCCATCACTCACATTCCTGAGGGTGCCCTCACATTGTGGAATGCTCGGAGGTGTTAAAGGAACGGATACACAAGCATGAATGCCTGTTGGTGTGCACGCGTTCGATTTTTTTTTTTTTGTTACACAGCAACACACACAGCTGGATAAAATAACATGCAAGAATGAAGGAAGGGAAAACGCGTGTGCGCGGACACAAGCCCGCGAGCACACGCAGACACGCATGTGCACAAACAGATCGACGATACGAGCGCGTGCGGTTCTTCCAACCCGGTGCCTGTCGTAAGCTAGTGGCCATTTTCCCCTAGAGCCGCAGCTACAGGCAGTGAGCCTGGGTGTTACTCTCTCCAAGCCCTGTCCATGGTGCTGAAGTAGTAGCTGGCTGTTCCATCATTCCTCCTCTCTGCTATCTAAAACAACGCTGCAGGATATGAATGCAGCGATAAGTGGCAGTCACATTGCATGCAATCTTGTTAAATGAGTGGGAAAATGAAAAATATATACATATAAACAACACACACAAAAAAAACACTAGTATATTGTTTTCTCCTTTGGCAATTTGTGTGGGCTGCAGACAGAAATTAAGCTTTGACACTGCATCAAATCTAACACAGTAGCCTATATGTAATGTACAGTGTAATAGTGTAATGGGCAGTGGCATGTAGCTTTCTGTATGACGTGGGTGGGTGAGGATAGCGGAGGCCAGACCTCTGGGTCCTTTCCACCAATGCCCGCTTCTTATTCCCTTGCCCTAGACAGGCAATTACACTGTCGTCTCCGCTGTGCTGGGCTCTGATAGACACACGGACACGCGAGTGCGCGCACACACACACACACACACACGCTAAAGCACACAGACACACACTTGTGGAAGGGAACGTGGCCACACAAGTATGTGCGTACACACTCAAAGACATGCACACACACACGCACGGTCACACATGTGCATGCACTCGCTCTCTCGCTCTCAATCACACACACACACACACACGCACACACAGACACGCAGCCCGGCCTTGACAGCAGAGCAGGAGAGGCACGCGACAGGGGAAGATTTTTGTTCTCCTCTCCCTCCTCCCCTTCCTTTACCACATCTAAGGACTTCAGTGGAGGTGTGAAGGCAGCCTGTCTGATTGCAGCTCTAGCTGTGAGCACCATGTTTAAAAACAGGAGGAGAGAACAGAGGGGGAGCCATTTTAAAATCACCACACAGAAAGGCAAAAGGGGCAGAGGAAAGGCGGCATGGCAGGACAGTATGGTGGGTGGGGGGGAGGGGAGGAACAAGAAGAGGAGGGAGGAGAGATGTAGGTAGAGAGGGGATGAACTAGATGTATATTGAATATTTGATGGTGCTTAACAAAGCTTTGCCGGTCTTAAGTGGTCACCTGTTACGTTACAGAATGTCTTCTTCACTGGCATGATTTGATTTGGTTGAATGGAGCCCTGGTGTGGGACTGTGTGTTTCCGCAGAAACACATGTTAATGTAAACATGTATGGAGACTGACTGCGCTGGGACTTTGCCTCTCCAACATGAAAAGTGGAATGATTAGGCGAGCAGTGATGTGCAGTGCCGGGCCACGCCAGGCTGCCTACACACACACACACACACACACACACACACACACACACACACACTGCCTCCTCCCTTCACAGCCTGTTCTACGCTCATACTGAGTGATTCAGGGCCTTTGTTGCTTGCTGCTGCATCCCTAAAGTGTGAGAATATCCATTTAAATGGGGACCACAGGAGGGATGGAGGGAAGCGGAGGAGGATTTAAAAAAATAAAATATATATATATATATATATATATATATATATATATATAAAAAACACAGGGTTTTCAATTTCAAACTGCCACAGAGATGTTAAACTCCACCAGCTCAAGTTGCTGTGTGGGTTTGGGCTGACATGTGAGGGAGCAGTTTGAAACCCAAAGTTCACGTCCGGGGTCAGACCAACCACAACAACTCATAGACTGTCTCCTGTGGCCGTGGATAGTGTCACCGCAGGACACCGTCCACAGGACACAGAGCGCAGCATGGCCATCCCCGGTCACTTCACTTCCTCTCATAGATCGAGAAACTACTGTAGTGTAAACTGAGAGCATTCACACACACACACACACACACACACACACACACAAAGATATGCAAACACAATGTTTTTGGTCTCTGTTGAAGAGATTGGTTAAGGGTGGGAGAGAGGAGAAAGAGGGGGGAGATAAAGACAGAAAACGGTTCACAAAGAGGCCATTGCTCAGTGCTCTACATCAAGCTAGCTGGACTTCAGTTGTGTGGGCTGAGCGTGAGATGACAGAGACAAAAAGGGGAAAAAAGAGTGGGAGAGGGAGCAGTGGAGGGATAGTAGCAACTGAGATAGAGAACGAGCCAACAAGCGAGAGATAGAGAGATGAACACTGGGCTTTCAGGATAACTGAATTGACTAATATGGAAGTAAATGGATTTATTAATAATTGGCTTATGAGTAATACAATAATTGCAACCCACCCCCTCCTCAGCAGCATGTCTGGAGCTGTAAATTAAATGCTTCCGCCAAGCTCCTCTGCAGATAAACCTGAGCTAATCCATCCCAGTTGCATATCTAACACATCTAGCCTACCCACTCAACATACTGACGCAGTATTTCAGCCATCATTAATAACCTGTAGCAGCCCTATGTGCTAGGAATCCATGGAAGTATTGATACGCGTGCATGTTCGTGATCGATATCTCATTAGGCACAGATTGCGGAGATGGATGCAGCTTTCCCCTGCCTACTACAGCTGATGAGTCGGCCATTAGATACACAGTCTGATGTCCACAATGGGCCGAAGCAGCCATTATCATCGCTGGGCTAATTGTTGTTGCCAGTGGTAAATTAGAGGGGATTTTATGGTTGGTGTTTGACATTGTCGCAATTTGTATGGGGTACAGTACTGTGCTGAACATGCCGCATAAGCAAATGGTCTATCTAAAAAAATATGTGGAAGTCATATCAATGATTTATTTAATGCAGTGTTTTGATGCTTGGTGATAAGAGCTAAGTTGATTTTGACGAACACATGGGAACAATGGGTAACCTGACAACAACATAAATTAGCATTACTACTTCCTCTCTTAAATCCTTAAATCCTTTCTCTTAAATCCTGGGCCACATTCCAAACTAAGACTGCTCCGTTTAGGGATTGGGCCACGTCCCAAAGCCTGACTGCTCCTGGTGATGAAGTGAAGCCACTTAGTCTGCTTCAACCAGGATGCCGAACAAATCGTTTGACAGCATTTAAGCTAATAACATTGATTTGTGGAAGTGGACATTTCGTGCCATTTCTTCTGGCTGCCACAGCTCCGGAGTGAGGCAAACGAGAAGAAAAACGGATAAAGCCAACAGAGGAACAAAGAGAGAAAAACACGGGTGGACAGCAGAAAGAAACGCAGTTCAGTTGGACACAGGTAGTGCCATCTCCTGCTCTACTGTAGCTGTTGCCCTGTGGGTTGGTACTGAAACAGATCTGAGCAGTTCAGCCACACGAAGACTGACAGTACAATACAATACAGGATCATAGTGCAGTAGCGGTGTGTTATTCTGCCCAGAGCAGCCATCAAATGCTGACTCACGCTCTGCTGGGGCCTAATACACCAATAGCCCAAAGCTGTCATCCACATAATAAACTAGCGCTGATCTAGACACACTGAATAGACTCTCTTATACACATATTACATATCACCATTCACTACTTTAGAAGAATTGTACAGATTATAATAGCATTACTTGGGGGGGGGGGGGGGTCACTACGCTGGTTGACTGCTGACCTTGGCATTGCATCACACGGTCCAATCTCAACCCTTGGATGGAACTCAGAGTTGTCACTAATCCTGACAAATCTCAACAAAACCTCTCGTCCTCTCCAGGAATGCGGGAGAGAGCTGAGAGGGAGGAGGGAGAAGAGAGCGACATGGGACATTTTGAGATGGAAAAGCCTCTTTTGGGCATGATTAGAGAGCTAATCTAACCACGATGAGCTGCAGGCTGAGAGAGAGAGGAAGGAGGGAGGGAGGGAGAGAGAGAGAGAGAGAGAGAGAGAGAGAGAGAGAGAGAGAAAGCTTCAGCATAGCTCCATGGTTCTGGATTGTGGTCAGACGATGGCTGAACCACCAATACCCATTCATGGAGCTGCGACTGAAGAGCGCTTGAGATGATGAGCTCCCTTTGAGCCGCAATCAAAACGCTGCTCGGTTTTGTGGGCCGATGAGTGTGTGGCATCAAACACTCTCTCCCTCTCTCATTCTCTTCCCCTCATTCTCATCCCCTCGCTCTCTCTCTTTTTTTCCCCCCTCATTCTTCATGCTTTCAGTGGGTGCCTAGCAGCTGCCGGTAATTAAAGGACTTTAGAGTCTCACACCACGCTGGATCGGAGGAAGAAGAAAAAGAGTAGAGAGAAAGAGAGAGAGAGAGAAGACAGAGACGCCACTCCTGGCCAGCCCACCGTCTCTCTCTCTCTCTCTCCCTCATTCTCTGTTTCTCCTCATCACCGCAAACCAAGCTAATGTCCTACCATGTTCCTAATTAGCCACCTTAGAATGCAGGACTTCAATGAGCGCACACACGCACACACACACACACACACAAACATAAAGATGGGAAAGGGAGGGACGGAGGGGGAAACATAGTGTTTAGAGGAGAAGAAAAGAGGACGGATATTGTGGATGGCAGCTGTAGGAGGAGGGAGGGGGTGATCAAAGCGATGGGTGTTTATGTGTGGCAAGCCAACCATCTCTAGAGTGTGGAAGAGCTGAATCCAGAGGGGAGAGCGTCTAAATGGGAGACAGCGCAGCGCAGAGTCGAGCCGCGCCACGCCGAGCTGAGCGGAGATGAGATGAGTGGCATAGCTTAGATGCTTGCTTTGCCATGATGGGGGATGGAGGGGGGAGGTGTGTGTGAGGGAGGGGGGGGGGGGGGGGGGGGATGCACGCAAACATGGGGACGAAGAAGGAGGAAAGATAATTTCGCAAAATCAACATTGGTTTAGGGATGGATGATGGAGAATTGGAGCGACGGAGGGAAAAGGGGGATAGAGGGAAAGCGGCAGTGATCGCAGCTGCGGATGGCACGGCGACTGGCAAGAAATGTAATTTTGGGCGTGCGGGGTGGGGGGGGAACTCTTCACCAAAAGGGTGCAGCTGCCTTCATCTCCAGCAGTATTTGACAGAAGCTTCCTATTACTCCTGGCTACATGCATGCACTACACCGACAGTCTCTCTTTGTGCTAACTAATCATTCTGGTTTACTGGTTTAGCATTTTTAATGTCTCTCTTTTTTTTTTCCTTCGCTGTGTCATTGATACCTTCGGGTCAAGATTGCTAGGTAGCGCTCTCAGTCATTTCCGGGCAGAACCCCGTAGAAGCGCGCATCAGCAGCAGCCAGAGCCAACTGGCCTCTGAAAGCAACTTCTCGCCCCTGTCTGCCTCTCTGCGGTAACTCAGCCAGAGCTGACAGGGGTTCTGCCATACTCATTGCGGGGTCAGAAGGACAGAGAGATGGGGATTAGGACCAGAGACAGGTGGCACGAGGCTGCGTGGCGTTGGGGAAACAGATGGCTGATCTGATGTGAAGCTAGGTGCTGACCTTCTCTCCCCACGGTACAGTACAGCGGTCCACACAAGTGTTTGTGCATGTACACCAACATCGTGCCCCCACACATGCATTGCACACACACAGACACGAGCGCTCACACACATGCTCCAAAAAAAAAAGGCATTCATACAGTCCATCAAACAGCTGTTTCCTCCTCACAGCTGCTTTCAGCATAACAGCTCCGAAACCCATTTCACCTTTTTGCACCGGCGACATAAACACAAAACTCTCACATACTGCGGTGGATTCACATTCCCACCAACCTGAATTATTCCATTCCCTACCACACCTACAGAAAAAGAGTATGATTAACAGCCTAGCACGGAGGCTAATGTTGTGGTAAATGATCCCTGTGTGAAGGCATGCAGACTGCGGAGAACACAGGCTGTAGCCAGCCCCTCCCATAGCTCCGCAGGAACACATGCTGAATTACCTTGTCGCCAGGCAATTATTTGTCCTGTCCCAGCTTTGGAGTGATGTAAATTACTTTAAGTGCACTTTGCAGGGGCCGCCATCACGGTAATGATGATTGCGGTGGTGCTCTGACACACACAAAGATTCAGCTATACCTTTAGAGAAGGGGCTGCTTTTAGGAGGGGCTGTAAGTGGGGGAATTTGGGATATGGCGGCTAAACAACAGCTCAGACAGATGAGTGTGTGTGAGAAAGAGATAGATAGAGAGCGAGAGAGAGAGAGAGAGAGAGAGAGAGAGAGAGAGAGAGAGAGCAGAATGTCTCTTAGCTTCTTTCAGGAGTGTGTTGTATTCATCTTCTGTCCCCAGCATACCCCTTTCCATCATTTCATCTAACCACAGTCACTTCAGTCCCATTTACAGATGTCTACCACAACGAATGACTCACATCCAAAATATGATAAATATACAAGCTTTTTTTTCCTCTTCCTTTCCGGCACAGCGGCTGTCAGCTGTGTTGCAGTAGCAGGTCGGGTCCAGCAGGTGTCACTCATGGTTTCTATGCTCAGCGTGTCCTCATGTACTACTGTATGTAGGTAAATAAGCCCTAGGTTACCAAGAATACTCACAATAAGGATATTTTTGGCTTTACAAGAAGATTCAGACCGTGTCTATTACATGTTTACCATTCGGGTGCTAAGGCACAACATAAGGCACACGCGGCGGTCCCATGCAAGTGAGCCATCTAGCTGTTCCACAAGCAATGAGTCTGTCTTTGGTCTCTTCTGGTTTGTCTTTTCAAATTCTAGAAAGTTCAACAGACAGTGAAAGGTCTCACTTTGTATTAATATCAACTCATGTCAGAGTAGGACAGCATTCACTCTGACTGCGACAAGTAGCTCTGAACCAGCTCTGCACCTCTGAGGCACAGCTATTAATTTCCAGTCAGACACTGTCTACTCTCCTCAAACTCCATCAGATCTGGGATAAACATTGGAGAAAAAAAAAAAAGCCTAAACCTGCCTGGTTGTATAACCTTTGTGTGAAGAAATGGAGGGACATTGTGGGAGTGGGTTCACGAGATGTCTAACAAAGTCTGTAAAGTCTGGATGATGGTTGTGCGATGGTTGAGGTTGCTGTCGGAGGGATACTCACATGTTGTGCAGGACACACCAGCCACAGTGTGGGTCTCCGGAGCTCAGGCACTCTCCACATGTCCCGTACTGCTCACACGATTCAATGGGAACTTGGGTCACCTGGAAGCACAATAATATATCAGGGTCAGTCTGACAAACATCACAAGATGCAAACAGAGACTGTGTGTGTGTGTGTGTGTGTGTGTGTGTGTGTGCCTATTCAGATATTTGCATCCAAAGTTTTTCACATATAAAATAAAAAGGGAATTGTGTTCCTTTTCATTTGTAATATTTAGTTACGATGATTCTAAATGTGTAATAAATCATACCTCCCCCTTCCTCATTTTTTTATCTGTTTCAACAAATACACTGGCACCACCTGAGATATATATGAAAATGCAGCTACAGCTCCAAGCTGACGATAACTATGTAAATATTAAATATTCACAGTAAATATTCAGATCTCTCCGCTGATCTGAATTACGGCTGCGGGTTGTGTGAGTTTCTGTCCCCTTCAGAATATTAGGTGCACTATGCCCCTGCACGTCTGTGTGTGTGAGACGTGTGTGTGTTGTTGGGGGCCGTGCAGTTGACAGGCGTGTGCATTTGAGAGGGCAACTGTTGCCTTTATCTGCAAGCCAAAGAAACAGTAGTGAGCAGCTGGGACCGGCTGGCCAGAGAAAGCTGCCTCTCTGCCATCACTGGGCTTTTGTCTGCACCAGCGCATCTGTCCACCTAGGTAGAGCCTGTACAAACACTCCCACACAGGGAAGGAAAAGTGACAGGCCCTTTTTCACGAGCATGTGTAAAGTCCAACTTCATTACAAAAATGTATGACTGCAGTATAACTGTGTAACAAAAAAAAGTAATTAGTAAGAATGACAGGCCATTTTCCAATCAGCTAGTGTAAAGTCCAGCTTTATTAATAAAAAATATATGACTCCAGTATAATTGTGCCACTAAAATGTAATTACTAACAGTAACGGGACTTTTTCCCAAAGCTTGTGTAAAGTCCAACTTTATTAGACAAATGGATGACTGCAGCATCACTGTGCAACTGCAAAGCAATTATTAACATTGTGCTATAGCTTGTTCTCAAAAAGTCGACTCAATGGAGAATGCAGTAAGAATGTTATTTTAAGGTAAAACACGTTGGAAGTGTCAACACGGAGGAATTTGAATAGGCACTTCGAGCGCAAAACAAACACACAGGGGTGTTGGACTATCATTTGAATAAAAAACAAACATCCTTGTGCTTATGCTGATATGTGATTTACATTAAATGTGCACAAATGCAGGGGGAATTTACACATTTGAACACAATGGAGAACACAAAGACCGACTCCTGGTGCTGATAGAAAACACCCATCTTAGTGACAGAGGTGCCAAAGTGTGTCGCGTCTCCCCAGCCAGCCGGCTACTGAGTGTGTGAGTCAGTCGGGGCAGAGAGCTGTGTGATCCACAGGCTGGGGCTCTTCTCTGCTGCTACATAACACACACTTGTCCTTCTGTCGGTTTCTATATGTCTGTATGTGTGTGTGTGTGTGTGTGTGTCTGGCTGTGTCTGTCTGTTACTGTCTGTCTGCCACACATGGTTCTGTTGCACCACATGGCCTTCAGTCTGTTTGTGCGGCAGCAGAGGTCCAGAGGTCCGTGCGTGTGTGTGTGTGTGTGTGTGTGTGTGTGTGTGTGCTTGCAAGTGTCCCATGGGGCTACTCCACTCACACCTGCATCTCACTGGGTCAGTGGGAGTATACAACTGACACACTGACACAAACACCACCGCCACACAGGAGACAAACAGAGGCACGGGAAAACTGAAGGTTGAGAAATGGTTTTGATAGTTTGACATAGATTCATTTTCAGCCTTATCTGTGTTTCAATTTCCCGGCAATTGCCTTGTTGGGAGAGAATAGCGGGTGCAAATAACGCACCCTCCATTCACCCGAGACTACAGCTGGGTTTTCATCTGAGTATTTTTGTTTAATTATGATGTATCCAATGAGAAAAACTGGTTAACAGCAAAATTTGAAAACATTTCCATAATATCCCAAAATGTTTTTACACTCGTTGGAAGAGGAAAATGTTTTTGTTGCTGAAAAAATGAAGCAATGAATACCGCATTTGTTGAAAACGCATGATGATGTAGCTTTGGCATGATCAGCCCAATGAATGGTTCACTCTCACTGCATAAGAGTTCAAAAGTGGCTTTGGATGTTCTGAAACAATATTGTCTGTAAAATATCTGTCCATCACGTCCTTCAGGAATGTCGTACCCACTGCTGTTGTAGTTGTATGGCCTTTAGAAAACTGCCGAGTGTATTTCTTTGTCATCTTTAGATGTTAGCATGAAATATGGCCAACATTAGCTGGCACTAAATAACAATAGCAACTTCCCCAATACTCATCAATGCTTGAAAGATTGATTCAATCGGATCAATTCTTTCCATTTTGCCTGTGGATGTTTTTTTTTTTTTGTTTGTTTTTTTTTTACTATGGCTGAGATCTAGTTTCAGTTGGCAAAGCTGTGAGCTGCAATGTTTTTTTTTTTTCTTTTAATGTGTTTTGTCTTTGGTACTCAAAAGCGCAATAACCCTCCACCTGTCTGCCTGGTCTCCAGCCCTGCGGCAACAGAGAGGAGGGCCTCCCGGACAAAGACAGCCATTGACACGGTGGGACGCTGACAGTCCCTGCGCTGTGTGGCGGCTCCTCCACGGACACTCCTGTTAGATTAACCCCCTGTCACCTCAACAAACTCTATCTGAGTGTGTGTGTGTGTGTGTGTGTGTGTGTGCGTTCGTGTGTGCCTGCATGTGTGTATGTGTGTGTGTGTGTGTGTGTGCGTCTCCCCTAGCTTCAGGACAAACAGGTGGCATGCTGTAATGAGCTGCAGACTGGGTCACATCAGCAGCAGAAGCTGGAACTGATGACAAACAAGCCCACCAGGAACATGCCTTGGCTGGGGAAACACAGCGGCTCAGTCTGGGTATGTATCTGGATGTCTGTGCTCTCTCTGAATCCCTCTTAACCCCCAAAGCTTTCAGATCCTTCCCAAAACATGTGCGAAAGCGGCGAAACTTTATAGTGTAACTTTCAACAGAGGCCCAGCTCCATGAAAGGGTTACAGTGTGGAGACAGCTGTCAGCAGGGGGAAGACGGGGGAGTGTTGCGGGGGGGGGGGGGAGCTGGGGGCGGGTTGGGGGTGTCCCTTATGGAGCGGTGTCTAAAGACAGACAGACACAGCCCGCTGTCAGCTGATACAGACTGAAACAAAAAAGGGAGGGAGAGGGGGGGGGGGGGGGGAGGGGGTGATATGGAAGACGGAGAGCGAGGCAGAGAGAGAGACAAAAGACGTAAAAAGGGAAACTGAAAAAGAGCGGAGAAAAGGCAGAGGAAAGAGAGAGAAAATGCATGCATGTGTACTGTATGTGTGTGTGTGTGTGTGTGTGTGTGTGTGTGTGTGAGTAAGTGTATTGATGTTTAGGCCAGCATGAGCCAGTAGTGGAGGTGAGGAGGACGGGGGTGAGGGAGGGGTGAGGGGGATCACAGCAGCTGTTGCCCAGCACACGCTACAGTCACTCAACGCAGCAGGGCTGCACAATGAAGCCCCTTCTCCCACTGAGTTGTGTGTGTATGTGTGTGTGTGTGTGTGTGTGTGTGTGTGTGTGTGTGTGTACAGTATGTGCCTGTGCGTGTGCATGTGTGTGTGTTTGCGTGTGTGTGTGCTCACACATGCACACCGCCATAAGGATGTGCACATACTCGTTCCTGTGTTTTTGAGGAAGACAAAGAAGCACTGCATGTGATCTAATATTGCCTCCAACTTTCTCTGCTGTGTCTCTCTCTCTCTCTCTCTCTCTCTCTCTCTCTCTCTCTCTCTCTCTCAACAACGTGTTCACGCCCACAGCTGACCTGAGGTCGCCTGAGCGTGTTGCTGCGCTAATATAATTTCTGCAGAAGATGGCCTTAGCAGGGGGTTATTATTCAACCAGAGAGGCTACAGTGGAGTCGCTTACCGCAGCAGCCTGGATGACTGACAGCCAAGGGTTAAAACAACAGCTTCCTCTCTTTGGGCTCGTGTTGAATAGGCTTCAGCTTCCATTATTGTTGCCTTGCATCACTAAATGTGGCGGTTTAGCCTCCGTTATTGAAACCTATAGCTTGATTTAATAGGGGGTTTGGGTGCTATTATTATGCCACAGCCTTAAAGCTGCACTAGGCAAGATTTTTATGCAAAAATACACTTGTGTTACCTGCCTGAATTGCAAAGTGGGGCTGCAACGGAGAAGTGCATCCCATCGTCATAATTGAGACCCCGTAGATTTGCCCTATTTGCCAAAACTAAATTCTGGTGTTAGGGATGATCACTGGCAGGAAATCTCTGCACACAGGAAGGAATGAAAACTTAAGAGCGAAATACAAAACCTGATCCTAAATCAGCGAGTGAGTGCTCTGTCCAGAGAAAGCTGGACTCACAAACAATGGCTCAACCTGCTGCCAAAGGATTCGCTTCATCTCCACCAGCCACTAAGAAGAAAATAATGTCTGAGGGCACAGTTTACTTACATGATTTTTGGGAACGGAAGTCTTCCAAACTCAAACCTTTAAATAACCTTTAATAAATAAGGGGTTTTGCTTATTTTAGTTGCAGCTGTGTCTCTAGAATAAATTTTTAAAAAAGCAAAATAGGGAGGTGACAGTATTGTCACAGGCAGCTGGTGATGGGATACTGCACAATACACAAGAGCAGAGGTGTGTTTTGCCTCCCTAGCATTCAAAGAAAAAAGGCCAGACCATTGAAAATTCCCACTGCACAGGTTTTCCGCCCATATTTCTGGCTACCTGTGAACACAGTGTCCGCTCCTCCTTTTTAATTTCCTTTTCAGTGAGGGAGAGCAGAACGGAGGGCAGAGGCGTTTGGCTCCGGCACCCAGGAGAGGATGACAATGTATGGGCATTAGAGAGCAGCGGGAACGCTTTCATCTGTTCCTCCCTCTCTGCGGCGGAGAATGAATGGTGGCTCCATTTCAGCCCCTCTGCCCCGCTGCCCTGAGACCCAGCCATGCACACTGCACCTCTGTGATGGATGGGGTCACGGGGGCAGAGCAGGAGAGAGGAGGCAGAAAAAGAAAAGAGAGAAAAAAGGGATAAAGAGGGACAGAGCGGGGTTGAAACGGACCATCACTCTGTTCCAGTGAGATCCACACTCTGCGGCGCCAGATGTGCCTCGCCACGCTGAGAGAGAGAGAGAGAGAGAGGGAGCAACAGAAAGAGAAAGAGAGAAAATCCCACCGTCACAGGAACGCAGAGGAAGCTATTTTGCAAGCCGTTGCCAAGGCAACAGGCCAGCTCTGACCTCAGGAGAACTACCCCCCCCCAATCCACAACCCCCACCCCCTCCAACCTCCTGCAGTGCACGGTAAACAGCTGGCACCTCTGGGACTGCCTGCCACCTACACCCCCTTTTAAACACGTCCACACACACACACACACACACACACACACACACAAAATGCATGCAGACACACCCACACACACACACACACACACACACACATGCACACACACACACACTGCTGGCTCCCCTACTCCCTATCCATTTTTAATGAGAGTTAGCCAGGCTACCACGTCACTGGAATGAGGCACATCGATCATGACCACAATACCCATTCCAACAGAGAGAGAGAGAGAGAGAGAGAGAGGGAGGGAGAGGGAGGGAGAGGGAGAGAGGGAGAGAGGGAGGGTGTTGAAATAAAGACAAAAAGAACAAATACTCGCTGCTGAATGAATGAAAAGCAATGAAATCGAGTGGCCCCTGAGTCCCATACTCCCACACTGACCCCGCAGCCAATGTTTCCTGTGTCCAGGCCGACTACAAGGCCGGCCGAGCCGTCTCCCCGGCCAGCCACTCCATAATCTGCTCTAGTAATCCCACTGAGACTCTTCCCAAGGCCAGAGGCCACATCTCTCTTCTCTCGTTCTCTATCTCTCTCCTCCTCCTGCTCCTCCGCTCGCAAAATCCTTCTGCTCTCTAAGACCCAAGCAAATCCACTCTCTGGTGTTGTGGCACAGCCATCTCATCCAGCTTGTTGACATCCGCCCACAATGCGCGCCACTCTCTCTCTCGCTCTTGTTCATTCCCTTTTTACCCACCAGCCCCCCCCCACCACCACCACCACCACCACAACTGCGCATATTTCCTCCTCTGTGTGGTTGCCTGGCACTGAATATCCATCTTAACAAGTCATGTAATCTTGTGTTGAGTCTTAAAATCGTATTTTTCTCAAAACAGCTGAAAAAAATATATCTGCCAATGGATGGGAAATAACTTCATTTGATTTGTATCCAATGCAAATCGACTTGTTTCAAGAACTTTCCTGAATTAAGCAACATTGTTTCGATAGTAGCAAAACAAGTGAAACTGCACTGGAAAGAAGGGAAATTATCTCACACCATTAGCAGATTTTTGTACTTGTTTCACAGAGAACAGATTTTAAAACAGAATATGAGAATAAAGTTAAGAGTTAAGAGTTTCTGCAGTGTGAGTCTGAGGTCAGTCAGTGGTTCAAACCAATTGCCAGTCTCCACCGTAAGCCTGGCTGGCTCTGAGGAGAGAGGTGAGGGCCCGTGTTGAAGTGTTGTGGCTAGTCTGGGGATAATCAGGCCGGGGGACTCACACCAATTACACTCAGCTTGATTAAGGACCGAACTGGGGTTGGGGGGGGGGGGCAGGGGGCAGGGGGGCGGGGGGGTAGGGGAGGTTGTCTGTGCAAAGACAACACAACAGCTGGGAGCTTTGATGACGGCTTAAAACGCACATTCCAAGAGCAAATGTGTCACGCAATTACAGCCACATGTGCACATAATGGGTGCACATAAACAAACCTCCTCATCATACAGATAAAAAAACAATATAACACGTTATCCCCTGGAGACAGAGAGTAGTGTCGCTATCTGCTGCTCTGTTGCTCCACGCTGAAAGGAATAGCTTTTAAAATTCTTGTTTTTGTTGTTGTTCTTGTTACAGATGTCAAAGGGCTCGCTGACAACAGGTCGTTTAAGAGAAACAAGTTTTGTGATGCAATATAAAGTATTGATTTTTTTCTATTGTATAACATGTATTAAAGAACTGTCTGCAGGCGTAATGCAGGATAGATGCGGGATAAATGGAGGGTGAGAGACTTCCCTGATACATAGCATTGTGTATTAGTGCATTTTCTGAAGGTCAGATCTATTCAGAGTGGGTTGCAGCGAGTGTTTCTGGAGACACACTGGGTGTTTACCAGACAAGCTGACTTTAAAGTAGAGGAGACTGCATTCAGAGTAGACATTACTCATTGATTTTAAGAGAGCAAACTTGAAGAAAGAGGCGAGGCTGAAGCAAAATGAAATGACACAGCTTGCCTCATCTACAAACCACCATCTCGCATACTCCAAATAATATTTGGCGTGGAAATGAGAGCATTTAACCTTTATTGTCACAGCCAGCTCTCTGAGCCCATCTTTTCCTTATTTCTCCTATTCACATCAGCCACTCAAGGACGAAACACAAAACACACACACACACACACACACACACACACACACACACACACACACAACCCACTGTTTATTGGATTTGGCCTGAGCTCCCAGATTTGGGTCAATTGAAAACAAGGCTCGGCGCAAAGAAAGAATGAAAAAAGAAAAAAACATAGGAAAAACATAGGAAAAAAAAGCTACAACCTAGTCACAGTAGACTACCATGCAAACACACAGACACATACACACTCTCTCTCTCACACACACACGCACGCAAATACAAAGACTGCAGCACTGCCAGTCCATGACAAGAAAGGAAGAAACTGATTGAAAAAGAAAAGAGACAAGAAAACCAGCCTTGGGACTGTGGAGTGAAAGGAGAGTCGGCTATGGCAGGCATAACCGCCACAGTTCAGTCAGGCAGAACTACTGTACTCTAATGCCCACGCCGAGGAGCGAGGGTACCATCCTCCTCAACCCCCCCATGCTAGGGCTTTAACCCCCCCTGTGCCCCCTCTGTCCTGGGCAGGGCCGGTCCCTGGCACCTCATCAGAAGTAACAGACTGGTAGGAGACAGGCTGCCAGGCAGGAAGGCAGGAAAGCAGAGGAGTAGCAGGTCAGCCGTGTGCCTTCTGACCGCAGTTTGAACTCTAAGGCTGAGTTCCTCCTTTTTTTTTTTTTACTTTGGCAACATCTTTGGTGCTTAGTGGTTATTGCTTTGTCGTTTCTGCACTGCACTTCCTAGAGATCACTTGTCAATCAAACAGCGTAGCCTTTTTCCTTGGATTTGCTATTGATGAAATTTGAGTTTCTTTAGGCTCCACTCTTCTGTTTGTCTGTTCAGCCATGGTGGCTATCACTGCTCATGCTAACTACCCAGTTCTTCCTCTATT